>NW_007246683.1:0-78807 GCF_000164805.1 Carlito syrichta | reverse complement strand
GTTCCACCATCCCCTGGCTGCTCAAGCCCCACCCTTCCGCCTTCCCAAGTCAACCAGTTTCCCTTTCTTTCCAGTCCACCCCTGCGCGGGAGATGGCACCCAGAAATGTATTCTGATTTGAAAGTAGTACTCCTTTGTGAAACTAACGTATGCCCAGCCTGCCAGCCCAGGTTCCAAGGCAACATGGAGGACATCTCCTTAACTCAGGTGCTCCAAGCTGGAAATCACTGATCCTGGGCCAGTATACTCAGACTTTTTTTTTTTTTTTTTGCGTGTGCATTTGAAGTCCCTGGGGGCTTGCTAAAACTCAGAATGCTGAGCCCCTATCTCCAGAGTTCTACTCAGTAGCTCTGGAGTGGGCCGAGGGATGTGCATTTCTACAAGTTACCCAGGGATGCTGATGCTGTCCAACTACTAGTTTAGACGGAGGCAGAGCAGGCGTTATTTATTTTTTCCCTCTGTTAAAAAGGTTTGCCAAACAAATTAATAGTGTGAACAGGATGTCAGCAAGACTAGCCTCCTCTCAAGGATTCTCCTCTCAAGCACACATCTACACACAACAAACACGTTCATTATAAATTATAACATCTACCCCTGAAACAACTCTTCGGGAGCCCCTCACATTAGCAGCCCAGGTTGGGTCACTCCAGGAACTTAGTGAGCGTTTTATAGCAGCAGGTGACTTTAGAGACTAGCCAGGCCAAAACCTCATCTATTGGCGAATAAGAAAGGCAAGCGGATTTGTGTGGTTAGCAGAAGGCAGCATCCAAGTAAGCAGGAGTAAATCCCTGGGTAGGTTTAAACCCCAGCTCCGCTACTGGAGAGCTGTGTAACCTTAATTCTTTTCTCTGTTTCCTAATCTGTGAAATGGGATCAAAGTACCCCAGCTCCGCTACTGGAGAGCTGTGTAACCTTAATTCTTTTCTTTGTTTCCTAATCTGTGAAATGGGATCAAAGTCTCTTTTGCTGCAGTATTGTGAAAATTACATATAATGTATGAAAGCCACATAATTCAGGTCAGATTTGCATAAGTGTCACATTATTGTTTTTATTATCAGTTGGTCAAAGCCACTGTGCTAATTAGCAGGCTTTCCAGTCCAGATGACTTTTTTCACTATCCCAGCGGGTAGGGAATATTTCTTTAAAAATATATACCCGTGGTACTTATGCCTCAAGCTTTTCACTGATTCCAACGCGTGTTCTAATTAGCCCAAATAGATGAAGTGTGTTGGACTTTCTGGTTGTTTACGAGCCTGATGGAAGTAACAATCACAGTCCAAGAATCAGGAGGATTCAAGATGCCACTTTAGAGCATTTGTGAAATGCATATCCTAAACTGGCTGACTTGGTCTCTCTTGGTTTTTAAAGCTGGCGTTTTTCAAGTATTGGATCAGGAGCAGATGTTAGGTAAATGATACCGCTGCCCCTCTGTGGCAAATACCCTGAGAACTAGAGGATCCTTGAGACTTCAGTCTAAAGTTTAAAATTGCCCCCTCCAAGCCCCTGAACAGGCAATATTAGTGCCTAAATCGCTTCTTCTATATTTTCACCAAACAGGACTGCAAGTCATACCTCTTTACACTTCTCTTATCAAACCCGCTGAGAGACCCCTGCTGCTTGGAGAGTCCCAGGAGTGAAAGGGATGGGGAAGAGAGGGAAAGCAATCAAGTAATTCAGGTGGGTACATTGGAAAAACAGAGCCCACCATGGTACTGAGCACCATCGTGGGTGCTTGAGTGCGTGGGTGGGTATGTGGCATTCACATTCCCACGTGAAATCAGATGCTAACTTGCTAATAGCCTCCCTGGGGTTCAGCTCCCTGCTGCGATGCCTTCCACGATTTCATCAGAGTTTAGGCACATTAAAATATCACAATTCAGGCCCACGTGTGCAACACTCACTCATGCTCTTGACATTGATGCTGAAATTCCATAAGGAAGGAAAACGTCTTTCCCACATAATCAGATGGCGAGTCGGTATCAATGGACTCTTCCAAATGAGATTACTCTTACTGTAAGAAGCACTGTGACATCTGGGCTTTCAAATGGTTGTAGTGAGACACAGCACAAATTTGAAGCTTGCTTTTCATTCTCAGAATTTGTGTCTTTTGGCATTCATTTGCTTTTTTCCGCCCACATCTCCAACCTGACTGATTCAGCCTTCATTTTTTTTCATGATTCAATTTATTTTATTATTGCCCTTATTCTTAATATCCCTCACCCTAATCTTAAAGTCAATTGTTTTTTAAGATTTTGAGTTTCCACTTTGGTTCCCATAACTTGTTGGATTATGAAACCACAGGCATGGTTTTAAAATCCAATCAGGCATACTGAGATTTGCGTGCTTAATGTGTCTTCAGGTAGGTGGCATCTGTAACTAGACAGAAGTCTATTTTTAATCAGTATACTTACTAGTCTGAACACTTATTCTGCTTTTTTTTCTAAGTTGTTATCAGAAAGCAGTCTCTTATTTTTTTCTTTTTCTCTTCTTGGTATTTTTGTCCCAGGTCAGTAACCTTTCAGCATGTCCTTGGGTACCTTGATAAAAAGATTTTGATTAATCCACCCTCTTACAAATTCAAGATCAGGTCTTATGTTTCTTTCTTCTTTTTTTTTTTTGAGTTGGAGTCTCACTCTGTCGCCCAGACTGGAGTACAGTGGCCGCTCCCGGCCACCGCAGCCTCAACCTGCTGGGCTCCGGCGATCCTTCTGCCTCAGCCTTCCAAGTAGCCGGAATTACAGGCGCGCGCTACCACGCCCGGCTAATTTTTTGATTTATTGTAGAGATGAGGTCTCGCCAAGTTGCCCAGGCGGGTCTCAAATCCGTGGGTTCAGGCAATCCACTCACCTCAGCCTCCCAAAGGCGCGGGATTACAGGCTGAGCCACCAAGCCCGGCTGGCTTATGTTTCTTGATATTGTAAGTGAAATGTTTATTAGTTCTGTGACAATAATTGATGTGTGTAATATATCCAGATCCTCCTGACAGGTGGAGAAATAATTGCTTACTTGGTTCCCTTTCATTGTGGCAGTGTGATTGTTCCTCTTGGGTTAATCACTTGGGTGTTAAACACATTTTCTTATCCAGCAAACACACTGAGAACCTATTGTGCCTGGTGCTGGGCATACAAAGAGAAGCAGAGCAGGTCCTTTCCTGCAGGAATCTGGTGATAGTGACAAAATGTGAATGGATTTGAACCCTAGCAGTGCATGATGGGAAAAAGGACCAGGGGCTATGGAAGCCAGAGGAGGGGCATCTGACCTGCCTTTGGAAGGCCAGAATGGCTTCCCAATGCAGGTGGCACCTCAGCTGAGTATTACAGGAAAAGCAAGAGTTAGGTAGACAGAAGAGTAGGACAATCATTTAACTTGAAAGCGCTTTGCATATATGTTAAGAACGCACATATTTACAAATAACAAGTTCAAAATAAGTAATGGCTGAAACAAGGTGGAGCTAATTTCTCTCACACATAAAGTCCAGAGGTGATATTGAGGCTCTCTGATGGCAGCAACCCAAGGTCCTGCTGTCTTGTTACACTGTCATGTGTGGCTCTATTCTCCAGGTCACCTCTTGGTCCAAGATGGCTGCAGGAGTTCTTGCAGTGACAGCCTTATTCCAGACAGAATGAAGGTAGAAGAGAAGCCTTTACCCTCTAAGGAAGCCTTTTGATATGCCATACTTTCCTCGTTGGCCCAAACCTATCACATTGTTTCACAGAGCTGCAAGGGAGGCTGGGACCTGAGGTCTCAGACTGCATGGCAACATGCCCAGGTAAAAGCTGGGGTTGTTATAAAGAAGAAGAACCACTGAGAAGCAGCCAACTGTCTCTGTCACAGTGGTGACTGTGGGTGGGGGGAAAGGCAGTACAGCACAGAAGAGAAGGAAAGTGCTTATCTTGTTTCAGTGAATAGATAAAGATAAGTAGGTCAATTTGGTTTAGAGTTTGGTTTGCCAAGAGATAAGGCTGGGAAAATAAACAGCTGCTAGGTTGTGGGAGGTCTTGCGAACTGTGCCCTGCTAAGGAGTTGGAGTCTTAACCTGAGGACCATGGGAGCTGCTGAAGGAGTTTTATCCTTGAGGTAATGGCAGGGGCCATCATAAGGAGGTGATCACAGCCTTTCAGGAGAAAGGAGAAACTGTGGCAGCCTGCACCAGGTAGTGGCATCGGGCATGGGGAGAAGTGAACAGATTCCAGAGATATTAGAGAGGTAAAACTGGTCAGATGTTGGTGAGGTGTAGGTGACATGTCGATAGATGGAGACTATCGATGGCAGACATCCAAGCATCTGGGTAGATGAGTCACCATTCACTGAGATAACAGGGAATGCTGGAGAACTTGGGTGGAGAAAGTGAACTTGGTTTGGGCATTATATCTACACATACAGATTGGGTTGATCCAATTTTAGGAAGCTTTGTAGAGGTATAATTTACATACCATAAAGTACACCCATTTTAAGTGTATAGTTAGACAAGTTTTAGTGACATATAGTTGTGCAAACATCATCATTACCCAGTGTTGGAAGATTTCCATTGTCCCAGAAAGTTCCACTGTGCCCATTTTCAGCCAAGTTCCTTCCACCCTGAGCTCCTGGGAATCACCAATTTGCTTTCTGTGAGATCCACTTTTTAAAGTATAAATTCCATAAAATGATAAGTGCAGAGATTCTCTGATGGGGAAGGGGGGGGTCATGATCACCCAGAAAAGTATACAAGAATCACCAGGGGGCTTTTTCAGACTGCACATCTGTCACACCCCCTTAAGGATTGAGTTCCCTTCCTCTTCCCCTCCCCCAGAGCAAACCAGTGTTAGAGTCAGGAGTATGCTTTAAGGAATATCCTTTAAGGGCAGAAAACTGTAGGAATCCCTGAGCATGCTGGTTTTTAATAACTAGCTTGATAGAAATTTTATTTTATTGTTTTCAACCGGGCATTGATAATTATCTAGATAGAGCTCAGATTGTGGTTGTGTCCCCAATACTATGAGATGGTGCTCTGACGCACACTCTGTATGACTGAGTGTCTTTCAGACCCTTCGTTTTCCCACAAAGAGTGTCTCAATATTACTGAAGTAGTGACCCCAGTTGCCCCTCTTTGAATAAAGTTCTTCAAGTGCAGTTCAGCGATTTACAAACCCAAAGGGTGCCCAGCCTCACTTGATACTATAACCATATTTTTTGGCTGTGAATGATTCCACATGTAAACACAGATGGATGATTCTTTTTTAGTGGCAGTGCAACTGTATTGAATGGTTTGAGGACACAATGGTTTTAATGTCCCCAGTTTTCTTCAGGAAGCCTGTTCCGTCACCCTTTCTTAGTACTTGACTTTAAGCTTATTATAGATATCTAAAGCCTCTCAAACTCAATTTCAATTATATCTATCTTGAGTAATATCAGGATTTCTTAATTAGTTGCTAACACCATCAATACTATGAAGCCTGACTGCTGTTTCAGAAATAAGAATTAGGCAGGCACTTTTTCCTCTGCTCTCTTAATTGTCTCAAAGCATTAAGGATTAAAAGTGGTGGCTTTTTGATGGAGACTGGTTTTATCATGTTTCCATTCCGCAAAGGGACTTCTCCACTGTTTTAACCTCCCTTGTATAGATAGGAAAAGTGATTTAAACCTCTTTAGAAATCACAAGTTTTAAAAACCATCGTATCAGATATTCTTCAAGTTCAACTTTCCTTCAACTGGTATTGCAGCTTCTTGAAATCAATGCACAACCTTTCCAGGAAAAAATGGCAAATGAGGTCCCCAGGCATTTCCTCATCCCACAGATATTTTTTGAGCACCTGCTATGTGCCAGGGCCTATTCTTGGCACAGGGGATACAGCAGTGAACAAGACAAGGAAGATCTCTGCTTTCTGGGGCTGACTTGGGGAGGGATATCAGGGAGGCCTTTGGAGGAAGTGGAATTTACACTAAGTCCTGGGATGAAGAGAAGGAGCAGCTGTCAGGAGGAGGATCATTCCAGAGAAGGTGCCGAAGAAGGAAGAGGGCTTGGCATGCTCCAGGTGCTTCCAGGGGGCTGGGGGTCTGCAGAAGAGAAATTGGTGGGTGGAAACAGGCAGTGGGGCAGCATCAAAATCAGCTGTCCTGTAATCCATGGCATGACATTTGGACTCTGATAAGGGCCGTGGAAAGTCAGTTACTGGAGGAAGGGCTTTAAGCAGATGAAAAGCAGGACACACTTGGCCGGGTAGGAAGATCACTCTGGCTGCAGAGTGAAGGCTGGATCATGGGCGGGGCAAGAGAGGGGACAGGGAGACAGGTTAGGAAGCTCTTGCATAATGGAGACGAGAGATGACTGGCTCTGAATTGAATGGTAGTGAGTCAGGCGGAGGGAAGGGGTGAGATGGGCATATTTTGAAGTTGGGGCACTTTCCTGCAGTGATATGGGGAATTAGGAAAGAGAGGACTCGAACCTGGCACCAAGGTTCTTGGCTTGGATGATTGGATGGTAGGGTACTGGGTCCAGGATGGGGAGGAGAGTGTGGGGAATTGAGAGCTCTATTTGAAACATGTTAAGTTTGAGATGTCTATTCACTCACTCATTTGCTCATTCATTCATTTGCTCATTCAACTCTCTCAGAATGTGCACGCACCAAGCACTGCCATGGGGATCATAAGGGTAAGCTGGAGTCCCTGTGTTCTAGGTATTCCTAGTCTAGTAGAGGAGACAGACGTGTAGGAAGAGAGTTGAGATAGGGGTATCAGTGACATAACAGAGGTGTGTTGATGGACCAGCTGTCCCCAACCAAGGGACGAGGGGTTAGGGATGCTTAGGAGGTGAGCTGAGTCTTAGGGGGTGAAAGCAGCAGCTGAGTTTGCCTATAAGGGGGTTTCCCCTGGACAGTGGAGGTGGTGGCTGTGGGGGATCAGTCATTCAGCCCTGGGAGGAAGGACCCTTGAGAGGAACCATTGAACAACAGTGACTGTGGCATCTCTTTTGAGCCTGGACCAAGTTGAGATAGTTACACTTATCAGAGATCATAGACTCAAATATATATATATACACATATATATGGCCAATGTAGTAGGGTATATTTGGACATACGATATATATATATACACATATATATATATATCGTATGTCCAAATATACCCTACTACATTGGCCAAACATAAGAATTCTGAAAAGGAAAATGTATTTTCCACAATATTGTTAAAGCTAGTTTCTCCATATGTAGGGGGCATAGAGACGTGAAGGGACTTGCCCAAGGTCACTTAAGTAGTAAGGACCTAGCCAGGATTTCATCCTAAGAGGTCTGGCTCCAGTACCTGTTCTTGCCCTGCCTGCCTTTGCACCATCATGAAATGATCAACTAGTGAAAACTAGAACATCCCCGAGCCGTGTGTTCAGTGTAACCATGCTGATCCCATTTATGTTTACGGTGAGGGTGGGAGGGCACCACACCACAAACATATATTCAGATGTCTATTCTGTGCAGAGAATTTTTCTAGAAGGATTTTTTTTTAACCTAAACATTAACTTTTTGTTTTAACTTAATGATTACCTTTGGGGAGTTGGAGTGAGGATAGAGGAAAAGGACATTTTACTTTTAATTTTATATCTTTCTGCCACTTGGATTTTTAAAAAGTGAGAATGTGTTAATTTGTCATGAAAATACTGAAGGTAATTCATCCAGGCAGGGCCATACCAGCACTCACGGTCCCTTTGCTGACCACCCATTCCACCTTTGTGGAATTCTTGGGCACTGGGTCATTTTCCACCTGGTTGTTGTCAACAGCCATTTTGACCTCATCCCAGGTCATACCTGAGTGGCAAGGATGATCACTTTTGGAAGCTCCTCTTTTGGAAATTTAGCTCCTTACCCCTCTTGGTTTCACCTCACACCAGTCTCTATTGCCCTCAGCTGGGAGCCTACAGCAAGAAGAGGTAATTGAATTCTTCCATGATTTCTCCCAAGGGAACATTCCCTGTTCTCTTACCCTGAGAGATTGCAATACAAGCCAGAGATGGTTTAGGAATCAAAACCCTAGACACAGGACATCTGGAATAACTAGAAGGTACAGGTAACCCAAGTGGGATACCTCCGGGCAGCAGTAAAGAGAAAACTGAGCATCTGAAGTTTAAACATGTCTTTTCTACATTATTTACCTGACACCATCTCAGTGTGATAAATACTGTGGTAAATAGGTTTTTACTACAAGTAACAAATCTGTTCAATGACCATTGCCTGCCAGCAATACTAAATTGAGAAAACTTTTGAGGCAATGTCTGAGCTCTGCAGAGAGAAGGGAATTAGCAATTGATTAGTGATGTCTGCCACAGGCAAGGTATAGCTAATACAAGTGTGTATGCCACGTGGCTCTCATCCCGGCTTGAGTTCAGTCCTACCTTTGACTCTGTCCTCAAATGCAATGAGTAATTCAGATTCTCCCAGTTGATAAGTATCTCATTCTTCCCACTACACTCATAGCACTCAGTTCATACTTCTGAAATCGCACTTGCCACAGCCTGCCTCGTGCCTGAATTAGTTATGTGTGTCTTTCTCTCTCTCTCTCCCTGGCTTACTGCTCTCGAGGGAAGGGGCCATGCCATATTCTTGTTTCCAACCCCACTTCACTCCATGGCATTTTATGAGGAACAGCACACAGGGAATGCTTGTGGGCTCAAACTATGTGGAGCTGAATGCTAGTGGGGTCCCTGAGACAGGGCATAATAGTGAGTCCCAAGGAAACACAACAAGGCAGAAGAGAAGCTGTAAAGAGAAAGGGGGCCATGTGGGTAAGATCAACTTCATTAATTGTCTATTGTACTATTGTATTCATTGTCTATGGCTGCTGTAACAAGTCACCATAAACTCAATGGGTAAAACAGATTTATTATCTTATAGTTCTGTAGGTTAGAAGTCCAACTCAGGGCAGATGCATGACTTTTGAAAGCTCTAAGAGCAGATCCCTCCCTACCTTCTCCAGCTGCTGGAGGCTATCAGCATCCCTTCCTCTAGAACCAGCAACAGCATCTTCCTGTCTCCAGATTCTCTCCTTTTGGCTGCCCCTCCCACTGATAAGACTCCTGTGTCTAATGGAGCCCACATCAATGATCCCAGAGTCTCCCTGTCTTAAGGTCAACTGACTGGCAGCCTTGATTCCATCTGCAACCTTTACTTTATCTTGCCATGTAAGGTAGCATATTCGTAGGTTCGGGGACCAGGGCGGGAACATCTTTGGAGGGGTTGTAATTCTGACTCCCATCTTCAATAGACTCACAGATAACTCTGAACCTCCAGCCATGGAGTTGAGGGACGTTTCGCCTGACTCACCATCAGAGCTCCCTCCTGCTGTATCACAAAGATCAGGGAGGCCACAGATCCCTAGAGACATGGCAGGGGACTGCGACTCTCCATCCATCATGGTAGCATCATGGTGGCATGGGTCAAGTCTCGGGGTCCCTGGGGGCGGCTTTTAGCTTCTGTAGCATTTTCCAGTCCGGGAATCTCAGCAGGGGGCATCCAGCTTTTCTGAGGACGAGCAAGAGCTTTTCTTCATCAAGACAGCTCTCTCTGTCCCCATTCTGCTTTGGGACTTCCAGCAAAACTTGTCCAGTGAACTGGAGTTCTTCCAGACAGGATCCCCTGCTAGATGCACACATGCTTCAAGCTTTTAGTGGAACAAAAATCCCTGGGGTAAAGAATTACAAAAGGCCTGACAGCTTGCTTGGAAATTGTGGAGGACGGAAAAACAGAGAAGGAAACAAACATGAGTGTCTCAGAAATGTCTCAGGCCACGCCTCTTGCCCAGTTTTGCTTGGGGCCTGTCTCAGCTCATAAATGCCTCATTGCAGGCCCTGTTGGAGTGGGCTTCCCATGTGAGCTGTAGGACCTGGTCCTCTCTGAGCCTTGGGCAGGAGGCAGCCTCCTGTCTGCTGACTGCAATGATAGTGAATACCCAGGCCAGGCTGGGCACGTCAGAGCATCCCCAAGAGCTAGCACATGTTTCCACTGCTGGCAAGAAGTCCGCCTCAGCGTGAGAAGAAGCCTGTTTAGAGTAGAACGCCCGGAAGGATTTATGGAGGGCCGCTGCTGAAATAGAGCAGTCATTAAGGAGAGGTGGGCAGCCGTTGGAAGCGGGAATATTTAGTAATGACATGGGCACAAACATTGGTCAGGGAGGGCCTTCCTAGAATGTGCTGTTTTCTATTTGCTTTGGGGGGAGGAGAGTCTGATGCCTTTTTTGGAAAATGGGGATGAAAAGATGTGAATTTAGTGCTTGTGAGAGGCAGAGGAGAGCCCTAAAAACGAAAGTCCTTAACTCAGCCCCAAAGGCACAGATGGGCCCTGATGAAGCCCCCAGAGTGGACAGGACCTGGAAACTTACCCAAGCAAATCATGCTGCCCCAAAGTCAGTAAGAGACACTTCTGGCTTTTCCATCTTGTCGGTACTTCATTTTATCTGCAGACACCAGCAAGACAAGCTTTTACTCCTCTTTTGGGATTCTTTTTAAAATTCCTAACACTCCTGAAAGGTTTTAGCCTTAGAGTCTAAGGCTTAGATGGGTACAATTTTCATATGAACTGCACAGGGGTCTTTACAAACTCTTCCTGAAAACTTACTGCTTTTCTGCATTGACCTTCCCTAGGCATAGTTAGATGCATCAGAAATTATTTCCCTAATAAATTTTTGAAATTGGAAGCTCCAAGTGTTGTGGTCCCCAAGTTCTTTGGGTCTGTCCAGCACCCCTTTCATTGGGGAAAACCCTCTCCCTCATCTATGTGATCCTGCTGGCCGGTCAATGATGGGACTCTCATCTCCCTACACGTGATGGGCACATGATCCAGGATAGGCAGTGATTGGTCAGGGGTAGACATGTGACCAAGACATGGCCAGACATAGGACCACTACCTCTGGACCCAGTGATTGATTGGTCCAGCATGAGCACATGACTCAAGCAAGGGCGTAGAGAGTTCCTTGGAGGAATGAATGCACGTTAATTTGAGGAGAAGTATGCTTTCTACTGGAGAACTTAAGCTAGGCCATCCTACCTAGCCACAGGAGGAAGCCTGTTTAGGAGAGAACAGAACTATGGCATGGGAAGCAGAATGGGCACAGGGAAAGCAGAGGCAACCAAAATCATTTTTGCCCTGGACTGAAACTGTTCTTGGAGTCAGTAACACTTCTGGGATTTTTAGTTGGGTGAACTGAGAAATTCTCTTTTCATATTTAAGCTGTTTTGACTTGGATTTCTGTCACTTACAACCCAAAGAGTCCTGACACATTTAGCAAATACTTTTTTTCCTAATAAAAAGGCGTGTTGTTTCTCTCCTTCACGGCTAATGGCTCAATCCTTATTTGTCCCTAACTCATCTGTACTTCCTCATCCGTCCTGTAACACTGAGAGGTCAAATAGCCTGCTCTTTGTCCCACCGGTGTTAGCAAGATCTCACCCCAGCTCTTTCTGGCAAGTGTATGCAGCTGAGGGGCAGCTTGAAGGAGTCACCCTGCTGCTGACAGTGAAGTGCCTATCATGAGAATGGAAGTCTGCACCGTGGATTTTGTGCCCTGATGCTCCCAGAGCTGCCCCCACGATGGTGCAAAAGAAGGAAAGTGAGTCACTGGGAGGCAGTATGGTGTAGTGGTTTATGGCAGAGTTCAGAAACCAGAGCAATCATGGTGCCATCCTGGAACTACCCCTTACCAGCTGTGTGAGGTTGGGCTTGTTCCTTAAGTGTCCTGTGTCTTGACATTCTTATCTGCTAAATGGATCTGATAGGAGCTAAATGGATCTGATGAGTCAGATGACCCATAGGACTAAGTTGAGGAGTCAGTGAGTTATTATTGTTACTCCTTGGACCCCAGAGCCCAGAAGCAGGACTACTTAGGCTCAGAATTTAACAAAATCTCTTGATATCCCAGTTCAGCCTTTTCCCAGCTGTATAACTTTGATGGGTTTAAATTTTAATTTTAATGCCCCTAAGTCCAGTTCTCCTACTTGAGAAAACAGAATAATAACGACAACTTCCTAATAGGAATGTGAGGACTGAACGAAACAGTGCCTGTAAAATGCTTGGTACTTTGCACCTACACTGGACACATGCACTGTCATGGTGATGATCAAAATAGCTCTTTTCCAGCAGTTTGAAATTGACCCACCCCAGCTGCCTTTGCCAGTAGCAAGCGTCTCCCAAGCATAAGGTGTGGCAAGGGGCACCCAGCCTGAGACAGCATTTGAAGTTCTGCTTCAGGCACATTCTCCAACCCTTACATTTGCATGTGCACAGACATACACACACACAGAATTGGGGACACCTTGTGCCAGGAGCCTCTGCTTTTTCATGAACAACAGGCCATTGCTGTGACAATTAGTTCTAATATTTTCTATTTGCTAACTACCGATTTTAACTCAAATGGAATCTCCTGAGGCCTTGCTTCAAGAGTTTCTTCCTTGTGCTGCATCACCCGACACTCCCCTCTCTGCTTTTCCAAGTCAGGAAGTACATTTCCTTGAAACTGTATTGTCCCTTCAAAAGGTATCTATTTTGAAGAGTTCCATTGTCTTATTGTATAGAAATAAATCAATACATTTTTATGTAACTTGCTTTTAAAAGTCATCAGATATTTACCCTTAACTATGTTTTTGATCCAAATTTTATTTGATAATTTAGACATTGTTCATTATTATATGTACTGTCATTATGCTAAGATAATTTGGCATAGTATATTTTATTTTCTCCTCCAGAGGAATAAATGATGCTCTAGAAACAAAAAAATTATTAAACTGTCTTTTCTTTTTTAAGAAAACCAAGGGTTTTTTTGGTCGTTTAAAACTTTTTTAAAAATTGACATATTTAAACATGTCTGTGAACCATTATTTTCAAGAATGAAAAGCATGAAGAACTGGCATTTCTAAACCATCTCTGTTGAGAGGATAGGAAATCCCTGTCTATAAACATAGCCTTGCAAAAGGACGAGGAGAGGTTCAGTGGAGAAGTGAGAAGGCGTTCTGCATGCAGGACACTGGTACGGCTGTGGTTTCCCTGGGCACAGAGGAACTCTTTGGAGATCTGCCCTCAAACTTGATGGGCAGGCGGACCCAGGAGTGAATGAAAGTTCCATTCATATGGCTCTTTTCATCCCAGAATCAAAAAGGACTGCTCAGCGCCCAGGTCAATGAGCCATGGTGTAACCGCAGACGGACAGCCACCTTCGAGACGAAACACAAACCCAGGTTCTGGCCAGAATATTTCACCAAGGGCATGGGCAGTCACCACACACACCTTCAAGGAGCCGTGGGCTGTATTCTAATGTTTCCCTAGCTATGCCAGATATTTTAGCCCTTTATTGCTCAGCTTAGCATTTTATCCTATCTGCCTTATGTTTGTCTTTGTTTCCTGCCTATAACTATAACTACAACCAGCTTAGGTATTTTTTTTGTTTTGTTTGAGTCGGTGTCTCACTCTGTTGCCCAGGCTGGCATGTAGTGGCATGCTCACAGCCACTGCAGCCTCGACCTGCTGGGCTCAAGCGATCCTTCCTCCTCAGTCTTCCAAGTAGCTGGAACTATAGGCACATGCTACCACACCCAACTTATTTTCTGATTTATTGTAGAGACGAGGTCTCACCAAGTTGCCCAAGCTGGTCTCGAACCCCTGAGCTCAGACAATCCTCTTACCTTAGTCTACCAAAGTGCTGGGATTAAAGGCTTGAGCCACCATACCCAACCAAACTGCCTATGTTTTAAACCAAGCAGACCAGGCTCTGAATCCCAGCCGAGTGTCTTAACAACCAAGAAGAATTTAAGACATGCTTACTATTTGTGTATTTGAAGTTTTTATTCTAATTCCCTTCTGGTCCTGTTTCCTCATCTGTAAAATAGCAATGCTGTCTGTTGTATAGGTTTGTTGTAAGGATTAAATGCGATAACTCAGAGAAGGCACCCAGCACAGAGGTTGTCACCTAGTAAGTTCTTAATACATATTAACAATTATTTTTTGTATTTTGACTTTCATCATCGGAAAAAATGTACAGGCTTCCAAGGTTTTAAATGTCTTACTTTGAAGAACATGAGTCACTCAAGACTAGCTTCTTGCATGTTTTTTTAAAAACTTATTAAAAAATAAAGTCCACCTCATTACAATCCTGTATCAACTTTAGAAGATAATACCTTCTCTACATTTGAACACAATAGGGTAAAATTATTTAAAATGTAGAAATAAGGCTAGGCGTGGTGGCTCACATCTGTAATCCCAGCACTTTGGGAGGCTGAGGTAGAAGGTTTGCATGAACCCAGGAGTTTGAGATCAGCCTAGGCAATATAAGAGACTTCGTCTTTACCAAAACAAACAAACAAACAAACAAACAACAAAAACATTAGTCAAGCGTGGTTGATGGGCACCTATAGTAACGGCTACTCCGGAGGCTGAGGTGGAAGGACCACTTGAGTCCAGGAGGTTGAGGCTGCAATGAGTCATGATCATTCCATTGCACTCCAGCCTGGATGACAGAGTGAGACACCAGCTGAAAAATAAAATAATCAATACTAGCATGGGTTTTGTAGAACTCCACCTGGTATTTTCAGCTCTTCCAAGGTCTCATGCACAATAAACAGACTCATGCACAATTAACTTAACGTGAAAACTGCAAGATGAATGAAACTCTTCTTCCTCAACCTTTCCAGACTCAAGGTAACTCACCCCGCCACTTCAGTGATGGCATGTAGGCTGGTGGCTAATAGAACGGTAGATTCACACTCACTTATGTAGGGACAACTTGTTCCTTCCAGTCTCGATCATTGGTGGGACATCAGTGCTACTGGACTGACCACGATCTGTGCTGAGTCATGAAGTTGTCAGGCTTCACTCACAAGAGTCAGTATAATGTGGGAAATCCTAGGTTAGATGTGAGTGAAATACATGAAGAAAATAGCTGCTTCACTTCTGCTAGCAAGCATTTGGAGAGTAGTCTGGAAGCTTTTGCTCTGGTTGTATTGTTACTTATTATACAGTATAAGTCCACAACTAGTATTAGTTGGCAGTGCTTTTTATTTTGTAGTAAACTATCAGTGGCAATGACCCCCAAACAATGTAAGTGCATGTTTAATGGATATACCAGTGGCTGGCACTGGGGCTCAGGCTGGGGCATGGGGATTGGGGAATGACTGGTCTAAACTTTTCTTTTGAGGTGATGACAATGTTTTAGACCCAGATAGAGGTGATGGTTGTCCAACATTGTGAGCGTAGTAAATGCCACTGAATTGTGCATTTTTAAATGGTGAGTTTTATTTCCATTTTTTAAAAAGCAAGGGAGCAACTGAGGATGTTAAACTAAGTGATTTAATTTTGCAATTCTGTAACTGTACTCTAGAATATCTTGGCTTATGGAAGAAATATTTTGGGAGAGTCTCCTATTTTTTTTAGATGTTTATTATTATTTTCAGTAGCAGAATAGAATATAATTGAAAGACCTGAATTTGGTGAAACATTAAAAACAATCATAGAGATGATTTATTTAATTAATTTTGCCTTGTACAAATATTTGTCGAGGAAAGATTTTCTGAGTGAATGTAAATGACAATACCTGTGAAAAAGGATTGGCTGAAATATTTGCTTATTTCAAATACTAGAAAAATAGAATACTCCATTTAATATAATTTGTTCTGCAGTTATGTGCTTCAACACCTGTGCACAGAGAATCTGATTGTTAAAACTTATGCTCTATAGAGAAAATACAGTTGAAGATGTTACCAATGCCAAATTTATTATGTATAATAAAATGCATTTTTGAGGATGGCAGCAGCAATTTTATGAAAAACTAGTAAGACCATATTGAAAAAAATAAGCTATTAGAAAAAGTAAGGCTAGGAAACTGAAAAAGTATGTGAAGATTCACCAAGATTAGTGATTCTGCTTATGTTTTTTAATGTCCAGATAATCAACATAAAGGCATTTAGTTGGGTTCAGTGGCTCACACCTACAATTCTAGGACTTTGGGAGGCCAAGTCAAGAGGATTGCTTGAGCCCAGGAGCTTGAGACCAGTCTAGGCAACATAGTGAGACCTTATTCTGCAAAAAATTAAAAAATAAAATAAAAACTGTAAAGGCATTTGATTTTTTCTGTTAATAGATATTGTTTTCATTTTTAAAGAAATGTATTTCAAAAATAATTTTTGAATAGAACTATTTTTACAATATAGTAAAACAAGTTATTGTTTAATAAATAAATATTTTAAAATAGCATTTTATGCTTTAGTGTCCGATTACACTATCAAAAGTATCAAGACAGTCAGTCATATGGTCACCCCAGGGAGTGCTGGGAGACAGGGAAGAGGACTTGGTCCAAGTCTGCTGCTTCTCTTTCCTATTTTACCTCCCACCTTGACAGAGGAAGGAGAAGTAAAGGTATAAGAAAGTCCGGCCAGGCTCGGTGGCTCTGTAATCCTAGCACTTTGGGAGGCCGACGAGAGTGGATTGCCTGAGCCAACGGGTTCGAGACCCACCTGGGCAATTTGGCAAGACCTCATCGCTACAATAAATTTAAAAAAAATTTAGCCAGGTGTGGTAGCGCATGCCTGTAGTTCCAGCTACTTGGAAGACTGAGGTGGAAGGATCGCCAGAGCCCAGCAGGTCGAGGCTGCGGTGGCCGGGAGTGTGCCACTGCACTCCAGTCTGGGTGACAGAGTGAGACTCCAACTCAAAAAAAAAAGCAAAGAAAGTCCAAATTTGACTGAATGTTCTGAGTTCTCAAGGTCTGGAAAATGTTAAGTGTGCACTTTCATGGGGTCTTTAAAGATTCTCTAAATTGGGAACCTCCACTGAAGATTTCAATAAGCCAACATTGCATTTGTTTTGGTGACCACTCCCCACCTGGCTCCCTATAACCACCATTTATCTGCTCTGATTCTGTCTATTGGAGTCATGCCATTCTTCCAGGAAACTCTTTTGTATTGAGAGCAGGATTTATTGGCCGGGTGTGGTGGCTCATGCCTGTAATCCTAGCATTTTGGGAGGCAGAGGTGAGAGGATTGCTTGAGCCCAGGAGTTCGAGACCAGCCTGGCAACTTGGTGAGACTTTGTCTCTACAACAAATAAAAAAACTAGCAGGGTGTGGTGGCACATGCTTGTAATTCTGACTACTTGGAAGGATCGCCTGAGCCCAGTGGTCAAGGGTGCAGTGGCCATGATCGTGCCATTGTACTCCAGCCTAGGCAACAGAGTGAGACACTGACTCAAAAAAAAAAAAAAGATCAGGACTTAACATTAACCTGGAAATCTCATACCAGAAAACAAAGAAATGCTCAAAGACCAACATAATTATGTCAAAAGGAAACAAGAGAAATTTGAATGGGTTCCTGCTGGCCAAATGTAGGGCAATATGTGTATCAAAATAATAATGGCTATGGTTATTTAAAACATATTTAATAAAAAAATAAAAACTTAATGTAAATATATTTAATGAATAAATATTCATTAATGACAAATAGAAAGCAATGGGAATATAAGGGGGGAGAAGCTCTCTTTTACAGAAAAAAGTCACTTGATAAATGTACAGGTGTAAAATGAGAAAAAAAATGACTCTTTTTTCAGCTAGCTCTCATGTACCAGCTGATCCCAGCAAGGGTCTTCTACAGTTGGTAAAAGACTGGATATTTGCATGATGTCAAAGCA
Source organism: Carlito syrichta (assembly GCF_000164805.1). Classification (NCBI taxonomy): domain Eukaryota; kingdom Metazoa; phylum Chordata; class Mammalia; order Primates; family Tarsiidae; genus Carlito; species Carlito syrichta. The sequence goes on along the minus strand of NW_007246683.1, from coordinate 61,180 downwards.
TCACTCTCTTTTTAAAAAAAATATATTTTTATAGTGAGAGTTCTGGACATTTATCTTAATGAATAATCAAACGACATCACTAACAGTGGAACAACTGACATTACCTGCCTCTGCTATGGTGCAATTTAAAGAAATCAGAACTGTTTATGAGATTCTTGCCAGAAAAAAGAAAAAAGAAAAAAAAATCCTATCCTAACTATGATCAAGCCTCTAGATTTCATCTCCAGATAATAGAAATAAGGGGAGTAGAGAAACAAGGTCAACAGCAGCATGAGAAAAAAACAGAGAAGTCTTGAATCTAGAGTGTTCTACAAGAAAATGAACCTGGGTGCTTTAAAAAAAAAGTGTCATTCAGCACCCATATTTTGGTCTCTAAATACCATTATCCACTAAAAGGACACAGAAATCTTTGGAGAATTTGTCAATGACAGGTCTGGATCAGGGATGGTATATGAAGAGCCCAGAACCTGTATTAGAGAGCAGAGAAACTATCAAAGTCTTTTGGAATCATGTTAAAAATCTCAGGAAGCTAAGAAAGCCTTAATTCAGGAACTCCTTTCAATACCCCGGGGAGAAGGACCCTATGGTGTCCTATGGGTATATATACTTTGTAAAACTTACAAAAGAGTTAAACCACAATTGGTTAAGACCCATGTTTTCTTCGCTTCCAACTTTCTCTCCCTCACACTTCTCATGCTAGCACTGGAATGGTACATTTAGTTTGGGTTTAGTGGGTTATATGTATGTGTATGCCGGGGGTGCCAAAAAATGTATACACATTTTAAGAGATGTCAAGAGATGTTTGGCATCAGAAGTGTCTGGACACAGATGGTAACCACTTTGAGCACCTCTTGTAATTGCAGAAGTCAAATGTGGCTTGTATTCATCTTATTGAGTATTACAATTTTAATACAGTTTTTTTCTTAAAATGTGTGTACTTTTTGTTCACCCTCTGTATTTGGTTTTCATCCCTTTTCATGCCTAGTGGAGTTACTGCTAGGTGTTCTGGTTTAGGAATGGCAATGAACATAGATACATCAGAGGAGTTCATTCAACAGCTGTGGTGTGTCAGGAATCCGGATGGTCCAAGTAGTCTGAGGAATTGACCAAGGAACTACTCACTAAGTAAGGAGAGGGCCTCTTCCCAGGGTAGTTCTTAGGATGACAAAGGAGATGCTGTGTTTTTAAGTACTTTCAAAACTGTAACAAGTATTAAATTTAGGCTGTCTCCTCCTCCTCCTTCCCTCCCTTCTTCCTGTTCATCACAGTGTTTCAGCAAGTTTTTAACATTATTAAATAGATAACTTATAACAACTCAAGGATTCACAGAACAAATCTTGGAAACAACATAATTCTATATATTTGTTACTGCTATTGTAACATTTTAATGAAATCATTTTTTGTTTAAGTGAAATGTTTTCTTCTCGAAAACAAGGACATGATAATTTTGTATGTACTATAGCTCAGTTTCTAAAAATTTTAAATGGAAAGTTCTTAGGAATAATTTTCCAGAAATAATAATCCTCTTCTTTCAATTCATAGAATCCACTGCCAGTTTATTATTTAGTCATTTTATGAAGGGAAGGCTTGATTTCTTCCAACATCTCTTCATCTTTTGATGTCTAGTATCATGTTGTGAGCTAAAATATAGAATTATTTTCTCAATGAAAAAGCATCCTTTCATTAGAAATGCTAACAATAGAATATAAATTTCTGTCTTGCCCCGGTGCAAATAATAGTAGGAGTGCAATGAACATATGAATGCATGAAAACAAGGAAGTTCTTTATTAATCCTTGCAATCCAATGTCATCCAGAAAGAGTATTTATTTATTTATTCATTTATTTACTTATTTTATAGGTGGGGTCTCACTCTGTTGCCCAAGCTACAGTACAGTGCCATGATCATAGATCACTACAGCCTTAAGATCCTGGGTTCAAGTCATCCTCCTGTCTCAGTCTCCCAAGTTGCTGGGACTACAGGCACACACCACCACACCTGACTACTTTTTAAAAACATTTTTGTAGAGACAGAGTCTCACAATATTGTCAGGCTCAGAATGAGTTTCAAGTGCTCCTTTCTAAATTACAAATAAACACAATAACACAATTTTGATCCAAGATACTTCCATTACCCATGAAATCCACCCGGGACTGAGCCATGGACAGACACTCAACCGTACCTAAGTTTCCCATCGCTGCTACTGAAAACTGTCCTAGAAATACAGGTTTATGTGTTTTTACCTGAAATGAGACAAATAGAGACTGAGCTGATGGTTTTTCTGATTTGCCAATGACCCCTGTCACAGGATCTGCAGGTCTGCCACTGTCAGCTAAAGCAGGAATGTGTCTCAAATGGTTCACAACTACAAAAGGTAAAGTATGTTCATTGAAGAAAATTTAGAAAAAACAGAAGGGCACAAATAATAAAACAAAAATTACCATAACCCTACCTCCCAGTAAAAGCCTATTAGGAACGTTGTGTGGAAGTCTTTTCCATCTGTTTTCTAAGCAGATGTGATCACTTTTTCATGATAGTCATCAATATGATTTGTAACTCAGATTTCTCATGTAATGCAGCATAAGTGGGATTTCATATTATTAAGTATATTCTAAACATAATTTTGTAAGTATTTTCACAGTTGCCATTCTAATGACTGCACCATAACTTACTTGACAATTCAGGATTTAGTGACATTTGTAGACGACTTCAAGTATATCCTTTCATTTACTCACAATACATCCTAAAAGTGGAATTTCTGGAGCAAAGGATCATCATGCAGTAACAAGCTTTTGATAAATAGATTTAAAATGATTTCTAGAAAACTTCCAATAATTTAAATCTAAGACGCCCTCAACAGACTCTAATATTATCAGTAAAGCAATAATGCACTTAAAGAAAAAAAGTTACTTCATTATTTTAACTTTCCAATTTGATTACTAGCGGGTCTGAATTTTTAAAATATGAGAGACCCCCCCCAAAAAAACCCTGGAATTATTTTTTGGAGGGTGACCGCCTTGTAGTACAGGCTTCCTCTGCTAGGTCAGTGTTCTAGGTACCCATCGCATCAGTGTGCCAGCTAGCATTGTAAGAGGCTGCGTTTGGCCTCAGGGAATTTTTTTTTTCTTTGGAGATTCTTTCAATGCATTTGCCCATCTCATGATGGGTGACTTATGAGTGCACCTACCCCCACACCGTGCTGAGTGTTCAGCAATTTTTGACCAAAAACTGCATGATTTTCATGTCCCGCCTTCCCTGTTCACCCAGTCTCGCCCCGAGTGACTTTTTTTTTGTTCCTCTGGATGAAAAAAGTCCTCAAAATGAAAACATTTTGCCGATGTGTGGAAGAGATCAAACAAAAAATGGCGGAAGTACTAAAAGGATCAAAATTGATGAGTTCAAAAACTGTTATGAGCAGTGGAAAAAGCATCTTGATAGGTGTATTGCATCAAACGGAGAGTTCTTTAAAGGTGACTGAAGTTTCAATATGTAAGAATAAACACACAATTTAAAATAAATCCTGGATTTTTTGGGTCCCCCTCTTGCATATGTCTAGTGGTAATTATATAGGTTTTTTTTTTAGGAGAGAGAGAAATCATCTCTGCATGTCTACTAAGGCAAGAGGCATCGTTTCACAAATGACAAATTTCCAGGACAACAGAATAAGTTAGTAGATGTTGGTCAGATTATATAATACAGCACAAATGCTACCATTGTCTGTGGGTCAAAACACTCACTGGACCGGGTTTGGTGGCTCAGCCTGTAATCCCACCACTTTGGGAGGCTGAGGCAAGTGGACTGTCTGAGCCTGTAGGTTCAAGACCAGCCCAGGCAACTTGGTGAGACCTTGTCTCTACAATAAATCAAAAATTGGCTGGGTGTAGTAGCACATGCCTGTAGTTCCAGCTACTTGGAAGGCTGAAGCTGAAGGATCACTGGAGCCCAGCAAGTTGATGCTGGGGTTGCCATGAGCGTGCCACTGCTCTCCAGCCTGGGTGATGGAGCCAGACTCCGACGCAGACAGATCCTTTCTGAGGATCCACAGCACTTCCCAGAGTGCAGATCCAGTGCATTCCCATATTTCCATCAGGAACAGGTTTCAGGGAGGGGTGGGATTGTCCTGCCCTACGCAAGTTGTAGTAGAGCACATGGTGACAGGCAGACCCCCGCATCTACCAAGTGGATGACCCTGGACGAGCTCCTCTCAGGGAAGCCTCAACACCATTTTTTGTGAAATGGGAATAATTGTAGCACGCCACTCATCAGACTGGTGTAACAAATGAGCTAAGAGGGCTAAAACACTTTGTGTAATAACACACAACACATATTAAATGTTTAATCAACATCTCAAGTACAGGGAGGCAGTTGACTTTTTCTTATCAATTTATAGGAAAAACCTTGTATTTTGGAAACAGCAACCAGAACTAATTTTCTGGGATGACTTAACTAGCTGGTTGATTTCTGATTACTCAACTGTAGAACACCAAAAGTATTATTATTTCTACTATTTTTCTACAAGACTGGCAGGTAAAGGAGAGCAATAGAGAGGAGAGGAGGGAAGAGAATGGGCTAAGAGCCTAGCCCCAGTGAACACAATTTTGCCAGTTCGGGTTGGTTGACACTCCCTCTCAACTTCCCACAAGTTTCTCTCTCGGAGCAAGACAGTCCCCACAGCTCTGATCACCAGGCACACACTTCAGTCTCTCCTCCTGCAAAGCTACAAAAGTACAAGGCTCTCTCTGGACTCCTGGTCCTACCGCTGTTGACTCTCACTCAACGTGGCAGAGCAAAACACATGGAAACATAATGGAGTCCTCATCCTCCGCCAAAATGCTCGCTGCAACCAGACAGCTGGCCAGGACGCTGCTGTCAGTGGAGGACGTGCGTGTCACTGAGGATTCCAAGGATTTTGGCTTGTTCTAGGCTCTGGCTATCCAGCCAAATGATTTCCACTTGTTCCCCACGTACGGGAGCTGTTGATTAGGCAAAGTGGTGGTATCCCTTCCCGGTACAATTGAAAACACTAATAAAAATAGATAACGTATTTTTAAAACCTACAGCAGATTGTCATGGCAATAAATAATTGTATCATGTTGCTGTCATAGCAACGAAGTCTGTGTAACAGAGACAAATCAAGCCTATATGGAATTTTTCTAAATTTAGGTGTTTGAAAAAAGTTAAAATAGTCTATAGCCCTGGGGAGGCACATTAAGACAAAAGTCCTCAACTTTCATTGAAAAACATTTTAGTCATTTTAAAAATGTGAATGCTTATTGTTATATTTTTCCCTTCTCTTCAAATTATAAAAGTCAACTTCCCTTTTTGTCACATATATTTTTAAGACTTTTTATAAACAGTAGAAGACTAGATCTCTCTCTCTCTCTCTCTCTCTCTCTCTCTCTCTCTCTGCCTCTTTCATCTCTATCTCTATCTCATTTCTATCTCTGTCTCCCCTTCTCCCTCTGTCTCTCTCACTCTTTCTCTGTGTGTGTGTGTGTGTCTCTGTCTCTTACCCTTTCACTTTCTCTTCTTCAAAAGTAACTCACAAGCATATCAGAACTCTACTAATTTCCCTTAGAGGCTAATGGCACAATATTAATGGAATAACAAGTTGCATTAGCTAAACCATGCCATATCAAATTAATAGCCAGTTTCCATACTCTTTGCTCCATTATTTTAAAAAGCATTTATTACTGCATGATATCCAGTGTGTCATTAAGAACTAAAGACTACAAGAGCAAACTATGATTATTTTCTGACACGGTAAACTTTCCCTCCTGACTTCAACTAAATGCTACTAAAATGACAAATAAGTGACATTGCCCAAAAAGGAGAGAATAGTTTTTTTTCCCCACAGATATGCAATTATTGTGCCATTAAGAGAAATCTCCAAGTCCAAAATAATTGCATTAAAAAACCCTGCAGTTTCCCGCATGACAAAACAAGACCTTGATTTTTTTTTTCCTTTCATTTGGTTTGATGAAATACACATGTCTCTTTTTTCTTTCGCAAAGATTTCTTCTATCTGAGTCCTCACCAAGGGCTGTTGTATCATAGAAACAGGGTTTCAATCTGAGCTTCGCTACATGCACTGTGTGACCTTGCAGCACCAATAAGGCAATATTATTTAACTCTGTAAACTATGTATAGATGTTATCTTTTTTAAAAAAATAAAAGTTAGATTATACATTTTTAAAAGATAAAATAACTAAATAAGATAGTACATGCAAATTTCGCTGTTTTTGATTAAAGCCAAAAATTGAATTATATATTCAACTTTGGTAAGAGAATAAAATGATGAGCTCCTTAAACATCCTTTATGATGTAGGAAAAAGCTAATATAAGCATCAAAGTAAAATGTATCTTAAATCAATGGCTCTGATGCTATTACTTTTTTGTTTTATTGTGTCCCTTTATAATTGTCATGACTCTGTGTTCTCTGACACACTATATTAAAGTGACTGTCAAAGAGTGAACAGATGCTGGCCTTAGTCAGGAAAAGAGGAGAGATGGTGTCAACAAATGACAGCATTTGCCTCACCGAGGTCACCAGTTTTGCTGCTTTGTGCCCAGGAGCAATTGGGACTTCGTGGAAGGGGAGACAAACCTCATGCTTCTGTGTCACCCCAGGGTCCCCAGCTCTGCCCCCAAAACCTGATGGCAGACAATAAATGTCTATGGAAGAAATCTGGAAGGAATTAGATTGTGATGCCCCCAAAACAAGAACTGAATAAAGTGAGCACCAAGCCCAGGAAAGGAGGTCCTTCCTGCCTCCTTGGGGGCTCTTCCTCAGGAACTTGTTCTTAACCTTTGCTGCAGACATGAGATCTTTTTCTCTTGTCAGCTGTGAAGACACAGAGAGAACCCAGTGTCTTCACAGAGAGAAAACTTCCTTTGGGCTGTTCTGACTTCTTCTCTTCTACTTCTTAGAAGAGTCCTTTCTGCCTTTACTGTCTGGGGTTTTGTTTGATTTATTTCATTTTGCTTTGTTCTTAAGAGGACTTTAAATGTCACCAAAGAACAGTTCAACTTTTTGATAATATTTTACAAGCAAATTATGTCTTTTAAAGTTATACATCCATAAAAAGTTATCACAAGTGTGAGAAATCCTTCACCGAACACATAACGATGCATGATTTCGCCATTTTTCTCACTGCAAGACATGATTTCATAGAATTACCACCTCATGTATGTAGAATAGGAATTTTGAGGTATGCTTATAGAGAAGGAGAAATGAAATTAATTATTATTTGAAGAACAAAATTTATTTCATCGTGATGGCACTAGGGATGGTTTTTATTTTCTTCTTTGTTGAAAAAGAATATTCTGTAGGAGAAATCAAATCAAATTCATCTTCATGTGTATTAATTGCCATAGCTGTAATTAGAAATTAAATCAAAATGGTGGGGTTGAGTCAGATACATTCTGTGACATCTTCAGATTTTAGACCCTGTGGGTTCAAGTTCCACCACTATGCCAACTGGGAAGAAGCAGCACAGATAAGGTCATCCTATTTATTATCTTAATTGCTATATTTATTGTTTGGGGACTATCACTAATATTATTATTGCATTGCATATGACATTTTTAAAGCTTTTCGGTTTCCACATTCGTTATTTTCTCGAGACTGTAACATAACTTTATCCATTTTATAGAAAAGAAGACTAAATCCCCCCATATCTGGTTTTCCAGAATCACTTTTTATACTGTCCCTCTAGGAAATCCAAAAGTCATTTAGAGTTGACATTGATTTATAAGTGGCATGAGGGGTGTGTGGGGGGTGCGACAAGGAGGAAGGGAGAAGGAGAGGGAGGCAGAGGTAACAGTAAATCATCTTCCTAATGATGTTTTGCTTAGGCGAACATCAAAATCGGCTTACATTCTCTGAGCATTCGCCAGCTGGGAAGTGGAGAGTGTTTGGAAATAGGGGGAAGCTGCCTTGAGATTCAAACTTGGCCGTGTTTAAAAATAAACAAATGGGGGAAAACATTTGTAGCATGTGACCAAGCACGTGTGCTGTGTATAGCAAGAGTTAATATCTTTATTAAATAAAGAGCTCAAGCAAATTGATAACAGCAGCATTAAAACCCAACAGATAAAATGGGCAATGCTTCCTATTTCTAATGTTTTCCATGACTAGGAAAGGAAATATTTCTGGTTGAAAATATAGAAGTGTTTGCTCAAACATTATATTTTTGCTCAAACTTCTAATATCCAAAGAAATTCAATTTAAACAAAATTGGGGTGAGACACATTCTAAAATAAACATTGAAAATGTGAAAGCAATATGCTTAATTTTGAAAATAACCCCTTTGAAAACTCAGTCTGTCAATATTGATCAATATGTATCAATAGCCATCAAAATGTCCAGTTATTTTGTAGTTTTAGGGGTTGCAGTTACATATGTGGAAAATACAAGAAGATGTTTGTGATATGTAAAAAGGACTATTCAGCAATGTGAAAAGAATGCCCCTGATGAAATGTTCACTGGGGGGCTGGGCTCAGTGGCTCAGTCCATAATCCCAGCATTTTAGGAGGCCAAGGCAAGTGGATTGCCTGAGACAGCAGGTTCGAGACTCACCCGGGCAACTTGGCAAGAACTCATCTCTACAATAAATAAAAAATTAGCTGGGTGGGGTAGCACACACCTGTAGTTCTGGCTGCTTGGAAGGCTGAGGCAGAAGGATCGCCAGAACCCAGCAAGTCGAGGCTGTGGTGGCCAGAAGCGTGCCACTGCACTCTAGTCGGGGTGACAGGTGAGACTCCAACTCAAAAAAAAAAAAAGAGAAAGAAATGTTCACTGGGAAAAGGAATACAAAATTGCCTGTTCCCTATGGTTATAACTGTGGGAAAGCAATGGAAAAGAAGGACATCTGGGTAACAGTGCTTATGGGGGTTTTATTCTTGTCACCTTCTTTCTCTTCTCAAATGTGATTGCTGTTATTTTTTCCTCTTTTAATCTTTATTATTTCCCTCCCTTTTTCTTCTCAATACTTTAATGAAAAAGATGAAGCCATGGCACATCCACACCTGGAAGGCTGAAGATGGGTTCACTACTCCAGAAACGTGATAGAAGGCAGACCAGTCAGTATCTCTCCCTCTCGGTTTAAGAATGCATGCGTGTCACTCTGTAATATAAACAACAGGAACTTTAGATGGGCTTATGTGGCATGATGTCTTTTTGGACATGTCTATATCATCAGGACTACCAAATCTCAGAAATGCTTTTTATTCAGTGACCATTTAAGAACTTCTATAGAAGGTGATTCTGAAAATGATCGATTTGAGCAGAATTTTTCTCTCTTGCAAAATCATACTTCCAAATGGTATTCTCTGAACCACTCACTTACCCTTTTAACAAGGACTATGCAGTAAATTCCTGCTTGAGTTTAGTTCTAGGAAAAACATTTTTACAAGAAGCTCTCTTAAAGAAGAAGCTCTCTTCTTAAAACAAAACAAAATGAACAAAAAACACCACTCTGTAGTTCCATCACCTGGATGAGAACTCTTTTTTCTTTTTTCTTTTACCCTGCATCTGCCAGGGAGCTTCAAGCCAAAGTCATTGCCTATTTGACTATTATCACAGTGCATATCTCCACTTTCTGTTTCCTTCAGATTGGCTGTGTCCTTTGGTTTTAATGCTTTGATGTTTTATCTTGAAGTTCTCTCAGAGTAGATACATACAGAAATCAAAAATAAACAAATGAAGAAAAAGACTGTGTTATACAAACTTAGCACACTAATTTTTTTTAAGATGCAAAAAATCTAAGTAAGGAGACATTGAGAAAATCACCAGTTCTTTACCCCAGTCCTGTTCCCAGAGGTGACACAGTTTGAAGAGTATCTTTTCATGTCTGTGAGCAGACAAATGCATTTTTTTTTTCCCAAAAAAGAAAGACACGGCCGGGCTCCATGGCTCAGTCTGTAATCCCAGCACTTTGGGAGGCCGAGGCGAGTGGATTGCCTGAGCCCGTGGGTTCAAGACCCACCCTGGCAACTTGGCGAGACCTCGTCTCTACAATAAAAATCAAAAAAATTACTAAATAGTGAATCAGACTTTTCTCTGAAGAATCTGAACTGCTTAGTGATGCAAATTCAAATGAAAACTTTGCAGAAACACAAGGGAGAAAGCCCTCAACTGTTGTTTCTGGGTTTGGTTTTTGTCTGTTTGCATTTTCTTTTGATTTTATATTTTCCCTTGGCAGGAGAAGACCTTCTGTCTGATAGTTCAGATAAAAAGCAATGCTTTCCAAGGGGAGCTTTGGATAAATTTCATCTTGACTCTCTTTCTGAACAGGAAGCCTTCATGGACACCAGAGAAAGAGTGGCCCCAACCTTTCAAAACTTAACTCTGAGAGCTTTCTGCTTTAAAAGAGGAGTGATTTCAGCCTTTTTTAAATAACAAAGAAGTGATAGAATTCTTAGTAATTTTCGCTGTTGTAGAAGGTAAAAAGATGACTGGGACGTATCCCATGTTTCATATTATAAATATTGGAATCAGGTTTGAAAGCTTAAAAAACAAAATTTTAAGATTAATCTTATAAGCATAATAAAGAAAGCACCAGAGGGTTATATAAATGTGAGCCTATAAAATGACTTAATTTAAAAAATATATTTCTGGAAATATTAAAGATAATTTTAAATCAGAATTACTTGTTATTTCCAGGGCTTTCTTTTAGATCTAGTACTTGTTGGCAAAGAGTATGTTTGCAGTTTGCCAAAAATGGATAGTTGTGTCATTACAAATGAATGAAAACAAAACAAAACAAAAAATTGAAGTGGATTATATTACCTAAATGACTATTGATATTTTTTAATGGAGAGTGTTATCCCTGTTAGAATAAGGAATTATACTTAATAGTTCATTTATTCCACCTGCAAGTAAGCTGAAAGGTCTACATTTTTTACAAAAGAGGCATTTTATTTATTTAAAAGGTGACAGAAGTTTACGATGGTTAGTAAACAAAATAATTTAAAATTGTGTTGGAAGGCTGGCCAGGTGTATTGTAGAGGATGGGTAAAAAATAGTGTTAGGAAATTCTATTTACTAACAGGAAATAAACATCATCCCAAATCAAGAAAATTTATATAAGAAAAAGCAAAAAAAATGTTCACTTGAAATATTCATGTGAACACTATGCAATTTTCACCTGACATAAAGACACTCTCTGTGATGCTCCATGTTAGTTTTAGATGGTGACCAGGAAGAATAACACAACTTTGAGCAATTTGGTGGTGATTAGGAACTCTGTCATGATTTAGAGAAATCTCCAAACCATAAAATCTGAGCGCCCGCGCGTGCGCGCACACACACACACACACACACACACACACACACACACACACACACACACATCTTAAAAGCAAAGTTGTTTTTGCATTCAATTTAAAAAAATTTTGTATGAGAGAAATTTCAAAATTACATTTAATTTTTTTTTTTTTTTTTTTGAGTTGGAGTCTCACTCTGTCGCCCAGACTGGAGTGCAGTGTCCGCTCCCGGCCACCGCAAGCCCCGACCTGCTGGGCTCCGGCGATCCTTCTGCCTCAGCCTTCCCAGTAGCCGGAATTACAGGTATGCGCTACCACGCCCGGCTGATTTTTTGATTTATTGTAGATATGAGGTCTCGCTGCCCAGGCGGGTCTCGAACCCGCGGGCTCAGGCAATCCACTCACCTCAGCCTCCCAAAGGCGCGGGATTACAGGCTGAGACACCGAGCTTGGCACATTTAATTTTTAAAATTCAGCATATTTCACCCTTAAAAATTGTATCATTCTTGGTTGAATGGTGAAACAAACTGTGATCTAGCCACACCTTGGAATGCTATTGGCAATGAAAAAGAAGGAAGTATGGACACATGCAACGACTTGGATGAATCTCAAAGAAATTATGCTGAATGGAAAAACCAATCCCCAAAGGTCATATTCTATGTAAATCTATTTCTATAACTGTCTTGAAATGAGAGAATTGTAGAAATGGGAACAGATTGGTGGTTGCCAGAGGTTTTAAGGAGGAAGGGTGGGGGGTACAGAACAATAATAGGCATGGAACTGTTTTCTACCTTGACTGAGGTGAGGGATGTGTGAACATACATGTGATCAAATTGTATAGAACTAAATACACACACAGGTGAGTGCAAGCAAGACCAGGGGGATCTGAACAAGATCATGGATGGTATCAATGTTGATAACTTGGTCGTGATATTGTATTGTCACAGTCTTACAAGATGTTACCATTGGGAAAAATGAGTAAAAGGTAGATGGGGTCTCTCTATATTATTTCTTACAACTGCATATGAATCTACAATTATTTTTAGATGAAGAGTTTTATGTTTAAGAGTCGCATTGTTTTAGGATTGTGTCTCCTATCCTAAGTTACAACAGTGTGTTGCTCCTCAGAATAAGAATAGTAATAAGACAGGCCAGGCGTGGTGTCTCACACTTGTAATCCCAGCACTTTGGGAGTCCAAGGCTGGAGGATCGCTTGAGGCCAGGAGTTCAAGACCAACCTGGACTACATAGCAAGAACCCATTTCTCAAAAAAAAAAAAAAAAATTAGCTGGGTATTGTTGCATGCACCTGTCGTCCCAGCTACTCAGGAGGCTAGAAGATCACCTGAGCCCAGGAGTTTGATGCTACAGTGAACTATGATTGCACCACTGCACTCCAGCCTGGTTGACAGAGCAAAATCTTGTCTCTTAAAAAAAAAAAAGAATATTAGTAAGACATGTGTGCTGAGAAAAAACGTATATTCCCCACCTATCCACCTTCCCTGCCTCTTTCTTGATGGAGCTGAATAGGCCTTTCTTTCTTTCTTTTTTTTTGGTCAGGGCCTCACTCTGTCATCCAGGCTGGGGTGGAGTGGAGTGTAGTCCCAGGCTGTTGGGATAACAGGCACATGCTACCACACCCAGCTTATTTTTAAAATTTTTGTAGAAAAGAGATTGTTGCCCAGGTTGCTCGCCTCAGTCTCCCAAAGTGCTGGGATTATAGGCGTGAGCCACTGCACCTGGCCAACCTTTCACCCTAAAACAAATAAATCAGACAAACTCAAATTCCAAAAGCTTCCAAATATTCAGAGGCTCTAGGTCCTGCCATGCTTCTCCTGGCCCCAGAAGATCTTCAGAAAAACCCTTTCAGAGTGTTGAGAACAAAGTTCTGATCTTCTTGTTCCACATAGAAAAGTGTCCAGCTTCGGAAAGCAAATGTTATCTAAAACATTTTCTCCCTCTGTGTGAACTTTCCTCAGCTGGTGTTGTGTTTAGATAGAACGGGAAGACAAGTCCTCCCTTCCAACCATGCATTCTACCCATGTTTGGGGTGTCCTGTGTGCAGGCTTCATGTACTCCTCCCCTGTGGCTCACAAAAGCCTGTGCACGTCCACACCCACCTCGGGTTACTCTCGCTGTTCCTTTATCCCCAAGCAACAGAATCTATCCAAGAAAACAATTGTTTGTAAGGGCTCTGAGCCACTCCCTGTTGTGAAGCCTTCAGATGCTCTTTGCTAAACTTTTCAACTATGTTGTGATTCTCCAAACCAGCTGATCTTCCAGGGGTAGCTGTTAACAACTGCTCTGGAAAGAAACAACCCTTACTGCCGTTAACACAGTAAAGCATCCTCCTGTGTGCCAGAACCTGTCCAACTCTTGACCCTCGTTTGGCTTCCCCTGTTGTTATTACTCTATTATTATTTTAAAATCGGGGTCTCACTCTGCTCAGGTTGGAGTACAGTGGCATGATCACAATGATCATGGCTCATTGCAGCCTCAACCTTCTGGGCTCAGGTGATCCTTCTGCCTCAGTATCTCTTGAGTACTTGGGACTACAAGCATGTGCCACCACACCTGGCTAATTTTTTTACATTTTTTTGTAGAGATGAGGTCTTGCTATGTTGCCCAGGCTGGTCTCAAACTCCTGGGCTTGAGCAATCCTCCTGCCTTGACCTCCCAGGGTGCTTGGATTACAGGCATGCATCACCACAACTGGCCTTGGTTTCCCCCGTATTTACTCCTGTTCTTCCCTACTTTCTCCTGTTTCTGTCTCCCAGAAGGTATACCTGCTTCCTTGCATCTTTTCTCCTTCAAGTCTGTTTAATCCACAGGTCTCCAGAGCCACTAACCTAACAGGTCTCTCCAGGTAGGATGCCACCCTCTAAACCTTGCCATGCATGAAGTTGGTAACCATGCCTGCCTTTTGTTGTTAGGGGGTGAGCTACGGAATGAAGGAGTTGCCAAGCTCCATGTAGGCAAGTTGACGCACGAAATTTTAATGCTCTTATCTGTTTGCAAAAGACATTACATACAAACTCTTTGATAGGGATACTTAACAGATTGTCTCCTGATAAAAACCAGAGTGAATCAGGATCCTCAAGCAATTGAATCATTCCAGGGGGACCATGGTATACATTATGTAAAATAAGTTTTGAAGCACTCCCTTCTTTGGCTTGCCTACTATGACAGTTTTGAAACCTCAGAGAACAAATAAACAAGAAACTTTCTTGACTGCATTGAAAATATGGCAGAAGGGAGCATGCTCTGAGCTATGGTGGCTCAGACAGCCCTGCCTGGAGTTGTGAAGATACTCACTGCTCCTGGGCTCCATCACCTCCTTGCACATTCGTGGGTCCCATGGCTCCATCAGAAATTTGGCCATTAACACAAGCCACCCTGCAGGTGATAGGTGCACCTTTCTGGGGGCCAGACCAGGCCACTCTTCCCCCTCCTCCCATTTGGCTAAAGAGATTCCATTCTCTCCCTTGTGTCCCCTCCTACAGCCACTTTGCAGGCAACTAGCGTGGCAGGTCTGGACAGACCCAGGTGAGATGAGGTGGGCAGCAGAGGAGGTTGCCGCTGGAGCCCATGATGGGCAGCATCACTGCCAGGGCTGCCCTAGTGCTAGGTGGGAAGGCTGTCCCGCTCACCTGACCCTCACCCTCGCAGCCTACTCTGCTGACCCCAGCTTTGGATTCCCTCCAGCCCTCCCAAGTCCGTCTCTCCTTCAAGGCTCTCTGACTTGGCTGCCCCATACTCCCCACCTCCATTCTCCCTGCCAGTCTCCTTGAGCATCACAAGAAAGGGCTGGATGACTAAAAATTATATTTTACTTCTTAATTGTATTCAGCTTTTGTACTAACAACATTGTAAAAGACACAACAATAACAACGAATAAGGAAGTTAGCCAGGCATGGTGACTCACACCTATAGTTCCAACTATTAGGGAGGTTGAGGCAGGAAGATCACTGTTTCTAGGAGTTTAAGTTCAGCCTGGGCAGCATAGCAAGACCCCATCTTTTTTATTTAAAAGTTAGTTTCTAAGATTTTATGCATTTTGTGATGTGAGACACACAAACATTGGTCATCTGGGGCTTCAGGGACCTAATTAAAACCATCTGTGTGAAACAAAACATTGGCGTCAAGTCATGTCCACCCAGGAGCCTCAGAAAAGCCACTCCCTGTCCCCAGATCTCAGTTTCTTCTTTTGGAAAACAAGGAAATTGAAACACATGATTTCTGTTTACTTTCAAAGCTGACATCCTATGGTGCTAGGACATTTATAAATGAATTCTTTTGAAGAAGGAGTTTCCTAAGAAATGCAATTCCATTTTAAAAGAGTTTACAGATTTGTGCACTTTTAAAAACCTGCAATTAGACTTAGATGCTAAGGATCCTCCTATCTGAATAATTCTAACCAAGAACTAACAATCTAAAAGTTGCATAAAGAGGTAAAAGTCATCACAACAAAGAAGATTGACTAATGAACTGATCAATTATAATATATATTCTCAATTTAACATGCTTCCAGGTGTAAGCATCTACCCACTCTTATCACATCAATATTATTTTAGGTCAGTCTCTCTCTGATGATGAGGATGCTACAAATACCTGACACTACAAGGAAAACAACAGCCAAACTGCCCACAAAGTGAAAGTATGAATTGAAAAAGAAAAAGCTACGAAGGTCAACTCTGATTTAAAAAAACAAGGCACATTATCCTATCATTCTGGAACCATTTGGCAAACCCCTACATCAAAAACGATAGCCAGATCACCCTTTGCTCTTAAAATCAGCACGTGGTTGTCATTATTGCTTAATTAATTAGGGTTTACATTTTAGATTATATTTTTGGCATAAAGTTCCATTAAAACATGTTTTTGCCAACCTGAGCAAGACCCTGTCTCTACACAAAAGTTTAAAAATTAGCCAGGACTGCGTGTGCTAACTCACACGCCTATAATCCTAGCACTTTTGGTGTTGGAGGCAGGAGACTTGCTTGAGCCCAGCAGTTTGAAACCAGCCTAGGCAACATAGCAAGACCTTGTCTCTAAAATAAATGAATAAGCCAGGTATAATGGCACACACCTGTGGTCCCAGCTACGCCGGAGGTTGATGAGGAAGGACATGAGCCCAGGCGGTTGAGACTGTCATGAGCTGTGATTGTGCCACTACACTCCAGCCTGAGTGACAGAGTCGGACCCCAACTCATAAGCAAAAACAAAACCCTTGTTTTCCACATTATTTGCTATGCAATTTGGTTCCTGCTTTAAGTGGGTTTAAGAGATGGTTCTCCCAGCATCAATCGTCAGATAATGAGAACCCACTAAACTTACTGAAGAAGGCCAAGAGAGTGTGCCAGTTTAGAAGTAGTAGCCAATACCTCAGGGAAATTGTCAAGTAAAATGGATAACTTAAAGCTTGTTCCATAGCACTGACATCCAAGAGCCTTGGGGCTGCAGGCTCATGAGAAAAGAACTGTAGGGGATTTGTCCCAAATTCTGTTTGGACAATAATAGGTATTGTTTACCGAGGACTGATTGTGCTTCACAATTCACATATGCCATCTTTTTTAATCCTCACATTCTTATGCAATAACTGCTATTAGTACCCCAATTTTACAGACCAAGAAGCAAGCATAGAGCTGTCCCAAATTCACATATCCCTGAAGAGACTGAGACACAAGCGCAGGCAGTCTGCTTCCAGAGCCCGGGCTCATATAGACCAATGGCTCTTAAACTACCTGTGGCTACTAGAGGTGGGGTTGGGGCCTGGGTTCCTTTGAAAGTCTCCCAGATGCTATAGCTGTGCAGCCAGGGAGGCGACCACTGCCTCAGGGCAGCACTTATCCTGTTCCGATGTGTACATGAACTCCTGGGTATCTTGTTAGAATGCTGACTCTGGTCTATAGGTGCTGCAAATTCTGTGATTCTGTGGTTGTAATAAGCTCCCAGAAGCTCAGGCTGCTAGCCCATGGACCACAGTTTGAGAAGCACCTTAGAAGGCCTCTGTCTTTGGGTGTGATTTTGGAGGGCTGAAAAAAAGCTCTGGTAAGGGTAAATTCCGGCCTCATCTATAAGCTACCCTTGGTGGCATTGTTCCAAGGGATCCTTGAAAATTTACCCTCTAGACAGCCCACAGACTGGGAAAAAATATTTGCCAACTGTCTAACTGACAAAGGCCTAACATCTAGGATCTACAAGGAACTCAAATGTGCCGAAAAGGAAAAAAACAAACAGCCCCATTACAAAGTGGGTAAAAGATATGAATAGACACTTCTTAAAAGAAGACATACGAGCAGCCAGCAGATACATGAAAAAATGCTCATCCTTACTAGTCATCAAAGAAATGCAAGTTAAAACCACACTGAGTTACCACCTAACTCCAGTCAGGATGGCCATTATCAATAACTCAAAAAACAACAGATGCTGGAGAGGAAGCAGTGAAAAGGGAACACTTCTATAATGTTGATGGGAGTGTAAACTAGTACAGCCTTTGTGGAAAACAGGGTGGTGATTCCTAAAAGATCTAAAAATCAACCTTCCATATGATCCCACAATCTTCCTACTGGGAATATACCCAGAGCAACTCAAATCACTATGAAAAAAGATACCTGCACATGCATGTTTATTGCAACATTATTCACAATAGCAAAAACATGGAACCAAATGGGCTGCCCATCAAAAGAGGACTGGATTTTTAAAATGCGGTATATATACACGATGGAATATTACACAGCCATAAAGAAGGACAAAATTATGAACTTCACAGCAAGTTGGATGGTCTTAGAGTCTATAATACTGAGCGATCTATCACAGAAACAAAGAACCAAGTATCAAATGTTCTCACTCATAAGTGGACCTTGAACAGCTATTATAATACTGTAAGAAGCCAGGCTCAGTGGCTCAGCTTGTAATCCTGCGCCTTTGGGAGGCTGAGGTGAGTGGATTGCCTGAGCCCGTGAGTTCGAGACCCGCCTGGCAGTGAGACCTCATCTCTACAATAAATAAAAAAATCAGCCGGGTGTGGTAGCGCATGCCTGTAATTCTGGCTACTTGGAAGGCTGAGGCGGAAGGATCGCCGGAGTCCAGCAGGTCGAGGCTGCGGTGGCTGGGAGCGGCGATTGCACACCAGTCTGGGTGACAGAGTTAGACTCCAACTCAAAAAAAAAAAAAAAAAAAAAAGACTGTAAGAAAATGATTGGCAATAATGGGAAATTGCCAGGGGAAGGTGGAGGATGTGATTGGCAGTAGTGAGAAACTGCCAGGGGAGGTGGGGACGCACTTTATCAACAAGAGTACCTGCATAATGAACATTTGTATACCTAACCCTGAATTGTACCCTGCATATTTAAAATTAAAAATTAAGGCCAGGCTCAGTGGCTCAGCCTGTAATCCCAGCACTTTGGGAGGCTGAGGCAAGTGAATTGCCTGAGCCTGCGGGTTCGAGACCAGCCCGGGCAACTTGGTGAGACCTCATCTCTACAATAAATCAAAAATTAACCAGGCGTGGTAGTGAGGACTTGTAGTTTACAGCTACTTGGAAGGCTGAGGCGGAAGGATCATAGCAGCCCAGCAGGTCAACATTGGAGTGGCCATGAGTGTGCCTCGGCACTCCAGCCTGGTCAAGAGAGTGAGACTCCAACTCAAAAAAAATTAAAAATTCAAAGGAAAAAAAAAGAAAATTCACCCTCAGCCAGTTTTCCACGGGTAGGTGGCCTCCCTTGCTTCAGAGGAAGGGAAATAAAGGACAGGCTAGTCTTTCACAGTCTTGAGCTGCGGAAACGCCAACTTGATCTAAGTAGGAATGGAAAGGAAAGTCAATTCTATGCACCATCCCTACCCCTCCTCTATGCTGTGGTGGGTTTTAGTATCAGCCTAAGGGGATGCCTGTCATTGCTCAGGACTGAAGCCACTCTATGTGTTCTGGCCCTTCAAGGGCAAGACTCTACTTTGCAAAGGGACCTTAAGGTCATTTGGGTTTCTTCTGGAACGCCAGAATCAGTGGCACTGGGAGGAAATAGATGTGCCCCTATTGGTTCCTGGAAGAAACCAGAAGCCCTTTGAGAGACATTGTAACCCTCCTACTTGTAGCTTCCACTGTCCTTACAGCCCTTTTGTCTCCAAGGTGCACACGTTGCTGTTATTAAATAACTATTATTGTTTAATAGTGAATAAATACATTGTATACAGAAAGATATAGTCCTTACCAGATGAACCTACAATCCAAATGATACAGATAGGTACCAAACAGACACATAGAGAAAATCCATGCTCCAGAGAATTACATAAGACAAGGAGTCCCAGGAACACACGGCAAGATGTTTATTGTCATGACTGGATATGTGTAAAGACGAAGCTGTGCTGTTTAACTCCAGAGTGGATGTAAAGAGCCATGTGTATATTTGACAGCTGGTGAGACACAGCTCAAATGCCAGGAAACTTGAAGCATTGACTTCTCTTCTTCCAGAGAGATGTGCAAATTGTGTTTAAAAGGGAGGGATGGAGAGGGAGCTATTTAAAATTAATAAGGATGCTACGATTTTTCCTTTCATTATGTTACATTCTATCTGGAAATGGATTACATTGTTTCAGTGTTTCAGTGTCTTTATCATGTTGCTTGGGCTTCTTCACTTACCAAGAGCAAACATTGAAGTCCCTGAGAATATGTCGCTGAGGGACCCCAGTAAAGAATGACTCTGCTCACTACTCCCACTCTGAAAATGTCTCCAGGTCTTAAAAATGTCCAGACCTGGGTGGAAAGGAGTTTTCTCTTTCCAGAGGCTAAACTGCAAATGACTGGCTGGTTCGTTTCATTTCTTGTTTTTACTATTTTGTTTTGTGTGAATAGGAAGCCATAATTGCCAGCCAGACATAGGAGGGAAACATGTAGCTTGGTGCCTCCGTCATTGCTGACACCCAGCTGGTCCCCTGACATCAGCCATCTCACCAAGCCTTCACCCATCCTCTGCATAAGGGATCCCTCTTTTCTGGCATCAGCCCATATCTAAAGCTACCTTACCTTGTGGATGGGCCCCTCAGCCACACCTGGATTGACCAATTTCATTTTCTTAGCACTCTGTCTCCCTTCAAAGAGTGTCCCAGAGCAGAAACTATGACTCATGTGACCAGGAGCTCATTGCTCTGGTCCTCTAAGAGCAAAACATCAAGAACAGAGAGATTCCCCAGCGTGTTTTTGAGGATTCTAATGGCATCCCAAAGGAAAAGCAAGGGCTCTCTGGACTCCCAATAGTTCTATAAACACCGAATATGGATTTAAAAATTAAAAAAAAAAAGAACCTCTTCCATCCTTTGCTACATCCTAAATTCTCATTAAGATGACTCTTTGCTCCGAAAAGATTCCAGCTGGCATTTTAAGATTTTCTTTTTAAAAGCTACTTAAATATCTGATGTGTGAAAAACATTGAATTAAATTTACCATTTGTAATTGGAACTAACATTAAGCAGAGTTTGTCAACAAGATTTGTGTAGAAATGTTTATAAATACACAGCCTTTTAGTGTACATATATAGCATATATTGGATAAAGAGATTTATGAAAACATACAGCATATAATGTCATAAAGCAACAATTTCTTAGAAAACACATTTCAGGGTAAATTTTAGATTAAAAAAAAACTTTAGGTGAGAGTTGGCTTTATGAGAAATATAAGAAAGCCTTCACCCGTGGTAGGTCTGACTATGTGATGACTTTCCCATTAGACTATGAGCTCCACAATCTGGGAAATAGGGATGTGGGTTTTGTTTGTTTGTTTGTTTTTGTTTTTACTACTATATCCCTGGTGAGCCCCCAATGCAGCACTCAGCACATAGACACAGTGGGTATCTATGAGCATTTTGTTTTTATTTTTATTTTTGAGTCCGGTCTCACTCTGCCACTAGAGTGCAGTGGCACAATCACAGCTCACACAGGATCACCTGAGCCCAAGAGGCCAGGTGGCCCTCCTGCCTCAGCCCCTCAAGTAGCGGGGACTACAGGCATGTGCCACCATGGCCGGCTAAATTTTTTTTTTTTTTGGAGATAAGATCTTGCTATGCTGTCTAAGTTGATCTTGAACTCCTGGGCTCAAGCAATCTTCCCACCTTTGCCTCCCAAAGTGCTGGGATTATAGACATGAGCCGCCAGGCCTGACCTTCTGTGTGTATTTGTTGAATGAACTAAGTCATTCCTGACCACTAGGAAAGCCCACTGTTGCATTTAAAAGAAAGAAGGAAGGGAGGAAAGGGAGGCTTGTTGCTTTCCAATTAATTTATTTAATTCCACCCCTAGAAAAGAAATCCTGTAGCTTGCCATTCCAGCACTGGTTGTATATAAATCTGTCGTGGTGGCTAATACTGGGGGCTTACTATACATCATAGGACACCTTACTGTATTTTGACAACACCTTTTCAGGTGGATAGGATTACCCTCATCATAATGTTCATTTCCCAGATGAGGACAGTGAGGCTAAATTGTTGTCCAAGCTCACAGAGCCAGTGAGAGGCAAAGCTAGGACTTGAGCCTGGGTCACTTGGCTCCTCAGCCCTGGCTAGATTTCTGTGGATGCAGTTCCATAAACCCATTCCTGGGAAAGAATACTGGCCTTTGGATGATAAAGACAAGCCATCTACTTCCACCCCCAAATCATGGTTTTGTTTTGTTTTCAATTTAAAACATAAACCAAAGCTAACAAAGTTTCAAAGCAGGACCTACTGGACTCAAATATGAGCTCAGAACATGTAACTTTGAGCAAATTACTTAATTTCTTTGAAGGCTAGAAAAACACCTGTCTCTCAGAGATGATGTATGAAAATGCTCTGGCCAGTGCCAGGCACAAAACAGATGACCAGGAGGTGCATTTGCTGTCCTCACTATAGTGAGGAGAGCACTGGGCAGAGCTCATGCTCTTGGGAGGTCCTTGTGTCCATTCCCACCCCTCTTACTTTCTTCTCTCTTTCATACACATTGGGGAGGAGTATGGATTTTATGTCCATGTCATTGAGATAAAAGATATTTATCAATAAACAACTGCAGTTACAACAGGAAACAAAGACAAGAGCGTGAGATCGGTGATCTGTGTAAATGCAGATAGCTGGGATGTGATAGCATAAATGCTGGCAAAGATTTTGTGCCCAAGAGCCAGTGAGCCGCAGAACTACCAGCTCCTATTTATAGCTGCGCATAGACAGCCCGCGGGCCTCGCCACCACGTGCTCCTCTTGCCGCTCAGGATGAATGGGGGTTTCAGACCACATCCCAAGTCTCTTGTAAAGATCCACACCAAGTTTTAGATTTAACATTTCCAGGGCCCCTATGTCATGAACTAAATATGTGAAGTTCAAAAAACTGGAATGGAATTTTATTTCCAGAGGGATCAGGACCTTTGTTGAGTGAGTACCTAGGGTGCATAAAATGAGAACACATGTGCGGAGAGAGCTCTAAGTATGAGGGCAGACCTGAGGCCTCCTTAAAAAAAAGTGGTAAATACAATTCCGAGAACAAGCAGGCCCCTCTGTTTCTTGAGCTGCAGAGAATTGGGCATACAGGTATGTTTACAAAGACTGGGCTCATTGAAGAGGTAGTAAAAGACTGAAAAACGTCTAATTGGGAAAAGATGCCCTCTGCCCAGTCACCCCCTCCCCCCATCGTGCACCCCCCCCACACACACATACGCTTGCAAGCATACATGTGCTGCACTGTCAAGGATTCCATCCTCAAGGCTGCAGGCTCCTGCGGGTGGTCATTGCCCAAAGAATGTGCTGTTTTGGGTTCCCCTGTTAGAAGGCCTCAGCCTCTCTCCCGGCCTCTGCACTGCTTTCTGCCAGTCGTTTTTGCTCTCACTTTTTTCTCTCCATGGAAGCCCTTTTCTGATTTACACAGACAGTCTGAAATCCTACAAATTTGAAGCTGCCACTCTGTGTCCATAGTAAACATAGTGTATTATCTAATTTCTCCTCAAACAACACAAATATTTACTTGAAAACAATTATTAACAGGAATTTGGCCACGTTCTTAAAATGGGAAATAACAAAGTGACCAAAGAAAGCTTCAAGAAACACTCAGGGAGAGCATACAGATGCATCTTCTGTACATTTTTGTTACCTTACAAAAATGTGTACCTTTATCACTTTTCATATTAGGACACTGAAAGCAGACACAAATCACTCTAAAATGGCAAGACAGTCTTACAGAAAGGCTTGGATAATTTGAATTGTTTCAGTCTCTCTCTCTCTCTCTCTCTTTTTTTTTTTCCCTTTAATGATACCTTGTTGTTAAGAAAGTGAAAAGACAATTAACAAAATAGGGGAAAAACCATTTGCAGATCCTATGTTTGGTAAGGGATGCATGTTCAGAATACATAAAGAATACTTCTAACACAATAACAAAAAGACAAATAATCCAATTGAAAAATGGGCAGAGAATTTGAATAGCTATTTCTCCGGAGAAGATACACAATGACCAGTAAGTACAATAAAAGATGCTCTACATCATTAGCCATCAGGAAAACACAAAACCACAATGACATACCACTTCACACCCTCTAAGGGGGCAACAATAAAAATGACAGACGAAAGCAAGTGGCAGTGAGGATGTGGAGAAACTGGATCTAGTGGAAGTATAACATGGTGCCGCCACTTTGGAAAACAGTATCACAGTTTCTCAAAATGTTAAACACAGAGTTAGAATATGACCCAGCAACTCCACTCCTGGGAAGTTACCCAAGAGAAATGAAAATCTATACCCACACAAAAGCTTATATCCAAATGTTCACAACAGTATTATTTATAATAGTCAAAAAGTAGAAGCAACCTAAGTATTTATCAACTCACAAATAAAGTGTGATATAGCTGTGCAATGGAATATTATTAAGCCATGAAAAGGAACGAAGTACTGATGTATACTATAATGTGGATAAACCTTGAGAACACCATGGTAAGCAAAGAAAGCCTTGGAAAAAATAGCACACATCATATGATTCCATTTACATAGAATGTTTAGAACAGGCACATCTGTAAAGATGAAAAGTCCATTAGTGTTTGCCTAGGGCTAGGGATGGGAGAGAGTGGAAAGTGACTGCTAAAGCCACAGAGTTTCTTTTTGGGGTAATGAAAGGTTCTAGAATTAGATCACAGTGGATGGCTTCATAACTCTGACTATACTAACACCACTGAACTTAACACTTTGAGTGGATTTTATGGCATGTGAATTATATCTCAGTAAATATATTAAAATTAATACCTTGTTAACATTTCTATAACTCTGTGCTAAATGCCTTAATTTATCATTTTGTTCATAACACACCTTAGCATACCTGTTAGACTCTTTATCTCCCTAATGGTAAAAAGAATATATGTTTTGACATTTACATTTGAAAGAAATGACAATGGTTAAGAGTTAAAATTTCCACTTTTCTCAATATAAGTACTATAAAATGCCATTGTACAAAGTGCAGAATTCATTTACTTCGTAGAGCAACAGAGGACATACTTTTCTTTCTTTTCTTTTCTTTTCTTTTTTTTTTTTTTTTTTTGAGTCAGAGTCTCACTCTGTTGCCCAAGCTGGAGGGCACGGTGTGCTCACAGCCACTGCAGCCTCGACCTGCTGGGCTCAAGTGATCCTTCCACCTCAACTTTCCAAGTAGCTGGAGTTACAGGCATGCACTACCATGCCCGGCTAATTTTTTTATTTATTGTAGAGACAAGGTGTTGCCATGTTGCTCAGGTTGGTCTCGAAATCCTGAGCTCAGGCAATCCTCTCACCTCTGCCTCCCACAGTGCTGAGATCACAGCGGTAAGCCACCACACCCAGCCACGGATATACTTTTCAATGTTTTTCTCACTGAAGAATGCTAAGAATTCTTTAAAAGGGTAATTATGTTGAGAATTAGAAATGCCACCTAAGTGTTTTTTTCCAAAGCTTTCAAATAAGCACAACCTAACAATTATTTTACTTTCTCAGGCACCAAATAAATATCTTAAATGGAGCCTTAAGTGTGCTATTCTCTACCACCCAGGGCCTTGCATGCAGCTGGTGCCTCATAAGTGTTTGTTACGAGAGTCCGTGCACAAAATAAATGCTGTCTGCCACATAAGATAGTGGTACTGCTGGTTACACAATTTCCACTAGATGCACAAAGCAAATATTGAATGAGTTTTAAACACGTTCTCTAAGAGTTAGAGTGATCATTGTCCTGCTCTGTCTGGAGATTCCAGTTCAATAGGTGTGTGTCCACAGAGCATCTGGGACATGCGAGGGTGGTGGCAAGTGCTTCCTGGGGAACAGAGGTGAGGAATGCAGTCCCCATCCTCATGGCACCCTCCATCCATGTGGGAAACAGAGGCTCAGCTGACACATGAATGACACAGAGCGAGGCCTGATGCCAGGGTGGGTGGGCTTCTGGGGGAGACTGGGTTTGTTATGAAGCTGGGGAAAGGAGGGAAGGCAACAGAGGGAGGGAGGAATGAAGGGGGGAAGTGAAGGGGTCTTTCCAGGCAAGAGGGACACCACGAATAAAACCTGGACCCACCTGGGAGAAGAACCCGGGGAAGATGGAGATGACTCAGGGAAGCAAATGCCCATTTTCAATGCCACCATGTGGGCAACTCTGCCGGAAAGAGGTAAAGGGGAAGGGACCAGGAGCACCCATGGAATACAGACTTGGTGAAACAGACCCAGGGAAATGGGGACCTTGACTGCTGAGTCCAAGGACTCTCCTCTGCACATATGCACTTAGCAGAGTGGCTGGAAGGCACCTGTGTTAGAGAAGCAGTTCCTGAGGTTGGTGGACTGACTTCTCCGGGGATGGCTGGTTCCACTGTGGGCTGGGACAACCTGACACTGAACACTGCAGTCTGAAGTGTTGCATGAATGTTTGCCATTGTTATATTGCATGGTAATGAAATAATGATTTATAGATCTATTTCATCATGGTCCAAAACAGAAACACAAACTTCCCAATAGTATGAGACTTGAGAACACAGGAATGGAGTTGAAATGCAACATAAACCCAGCTGCAGAGGCTTGGAGGCTGCAGGCAGCAGTAAATTCATCTTCCAGCAATCCCAGGTAAGAGTGAGGAAAGTTAGCTAACAGCTCTGTTCCTCTTGGTCAGGGTACCTGCCACATGGCAGATGGATAGCTTCTGGTATGTATCTCAACTGTTGAGTAGGTGAGTGAGCTAGTCAGGGCAGGAAAGGACCCCCTTGGTGGTGCAGAAGTTCTCAAGAGAAGATTCCTTCTTCCTCATTCATTGATTCCTGGAGGAAATCATTGCATCTTCTTGTATTTCAGATAAATCTCTGTAACTGCCAGGTGCAGTGGCTCAAGCCTGTAATCCCAGCACTTTGGGAGGCCAAGGTGGAAGGATTGCCTGAGCCCACAGGTTCAAGACCAGCCCGGGCAACTTGGTGAGACCTCATCTCTACAATAAATAAATAATTAGCTGGATGTGGTTGTGCTCACCTATCGTTCAGGTTACTTGGAAGGCTGAGGTGGAAGGATCATCTGAGCCCAGCAGGTCGATGTTGGGGTGACCATGAGCATGCCAGTGCACTCTAGCCTAGGCGACGGAGTGAGACTCCAACTCTCTCCTCTCTGTCTCTGTCTCTGTCTCTCTCTCTCTCTCTCTCTCTCTCTCTCTCTCTCTCTCTCTCTCTCTATATATATATATATATATATATATATATATATATATAAAATCTCTGTAGCTTTTCACAAGTGGTGGACTAGGGACTTCCCCATCACCATTGAGAGAAAGCTGGATGAGAAGGTCGGAAGTGGACTGGGAGGTGAGGTGAAGCCATAGGGGGCATATTGCACAGAGAATGCCTGCTCTCACTCCTCCTGGGATGCATCTGCCTCTCAACCCACCAGGTAACCCTCTCTGTGAGGCCCTGTTTGAGCATCTCCTTCTTTAGAACCTTCCTTGGCCCCTTCTTGGCCTCACCATGCCGTTCCTCATCACTAGTCTTTCCCTTGACCAGAGGGTGGAGGCTGAACCCAAGCATTGTCTATATGTTTCTAGCTTCTAGATCAAGCCAATACATGACAACCTCCCAATAAAATGTCACTGAGTGAAAAACTGACTGTCTCTTTGGTACATGATGGTAATTCCAGATGGAAAAGATTACCACCAAAGTTTTTTTTTCTTACTTTGCTTTCAGTGGGGTCTACCTGGCCAGTGACCTGATCCCTTGGCCTTTGATATGGAGCAGAGAATAAAATTGGGTCAGGACTTCGGGGGATCCAAAGGTCATCTAGTCTAAATTCCTAATTTTATGGATGAGAAAACAGGACTTTCTAATGCTAACCCTGATTTAGCCACGTCTCCTGAGCGCCCAGTACTCATAGTGCGATCCTGTTATAGATGGGATATGGCATTGGATAGAAATGGATTCCTACAGTTTGATGGAGTAACATACAGATTGGCTGTACAAACAGGAGAAGTTGGTTTGAGTCCCAGCCCCTCTGTAACTTTGAACAAGTCAAGTAAATGTTCAGCCTCAGTCTCCTCATTTAGAAAATGAACGAGAATTATGGTTACTATAGCGTTTTCATCACAGGACTATTGCAAAAACTTTGATCGGAAGGCTCCTTGAAATGCATAAACATCTTATAAATGTTAGTTATTGTTTTGTTTGCTGTTATTCTCCATAAACCCAAGGCTATTTAAGAAGGGAGAAGACATATTACAGTGTGGCAGTGGATTTTATAAATGCTGAAAGATTACAAAAGGAACACCCGAGGTTGGCCAAAACTGTGTGACTTGTAAAGACTTCCTAAGAGTGTGACTGGGTTCACACTCACTGGAAGTTGCCAGGTGTTGGCTGCTCTAGTTGCAGAAAAGCCCACGGCGACTGACTGTGAAATGTTAGGGCCACCACTGTGACTCTGAACATGTCCTGTTGGCCCAGGTTCAGACCTCTGCAACACCTAAGAGGTTGCTGTATCTGTCACCTCAACACCCAACTGGAAGCCCTTGTCTTGGGTGTGTTTATGTCACCGGAGGGCATAGGACAGCATTTCCCTAAGTTCTTATATATTAGCAGAAGCTTTCAAGGATGAATTATACAAACCAGGATGCAGACATAGGTAGAATTAAGAAAGACAAGCAAGTTTAGATTGCCTCAAAAGGCTGCAAAAATGACTCCTTCTGAGAGTGTAGGCCCTTAATCTTCTGTCCTTTCTAGCTTGTCCCTCCACAGACAGGTATGGTCTGTGTTGGTGTCTGGGGCCGTGACCTTCCGAGCCTCTCGTTCACCTTCCTCGGCCAGCTTTTTTGCCCTTCCGTAAAGAGAACAGCAAGGCCCCCTCTTCATTCCTGTGGGTGACAAATAGCTAAGGAAACAGGAATGGTTGTGCAGCCAAGGACCCAGAACACTGATGGACCCTTTACCTTTGTCCTCTTGCTTGGCGAATATGCAAATGCATGGAACCCAGGTCCTGCCACTTGGTGCCTGATTTTATATTTTCCCTTATGAATAAACTGCACATTATTTTCATACATGTATCATTTATAAATTAGCAGGTTCAATGGCTGAGATGGCAGATGATATTTCTTGGTTTTTTTAAACAAAAGGAGAACACTGTTATTGATTCATCTATTTTTTTAATGTAACCATTTATAATAGATTCCCCCCAAATTCAAAAGCAATGCAGACTCAATTCATGCCTGGCCTCATTCAAATGTCCCAGCGGGGCAAGTCAGTTTGGATGCATCTCAGAGTCCTACATGCGGTGTATTTGTATGGTTTAAAAAAAAAAAAATGACCCTAGAGCAGAGAACCCTCCCTCGGTGGCACACTAGGCTCCTCTGGTGAGACAGCAGAGATATATATATATATATCTATATATATATATATATACACACACACACACCAATGTCCAGGTCCCACCTGGATCAGTTAAATCAGCCACACTGGAGGGGGGCCCAGACACCAGTAGTTTTAAAGTTCCCCAGGTGGTTCCAGTGGGCAGCCAGGCTGTGGACCTGGACTCAAGAACACATGGATCCCGGCAGTTTTGTAGAGTGAGTCATGTAGATAGGAATGTCAATTAAGTTGTGGTATGTGGGCAGGTTTTGCAGTTCCGATTTCAGGGGCATGGGAGTTACAAGGTTTGCTTTTAAGATCATAGGTGTTTAATAAAAGTCTGAAAGAACATCGACCAAAGTGTTCCCCAAGGTGAAAAATAAGCCAATGCTCATGTTGGTGGGGTGTATGCATTGAAGGGGCACTCTCTGGGTGCCAGTGGTACAGGGATATTCAATTTGTTGTATATAGGAGTGTTCATGCAGCTGTGCACTGATGATTTGTGCTCTTTGCTGCAAGTGTGTTATACTCTGCTAAAGCTTTAAAAGACACACACACACACACACACACACACACCCCACACACAGATTGCCACAAAACGGTTAGCAGTAGTTACCTCTCAGGTGGCTAGAATTTGAGCATTCTAGATTTTTTCTTTGTGTGTCTCTACATTGTTTTAATATTTTACTGTGAGCAGGTATCATCTTACAAAAATAAAGAATTTATTTAAAAGAAAGTTGACGGAGAAGAAAGAGAGGGCACAGGAAGAGACAGACGTATTTTTTTATTTATCAGGGTAACTCTGTTGGTGTCTCATACACATAGTAAAGCAAATAGTCATGATTTTATTGTTGTTATTATTAGAGCTGGGGTCTCTCTCTGTTATCCAGGCTGGAGTGCAGTGACACAATCACAGCTCACTGCTGCCTCAAACTCCTGGGCTCCAGCCTCAGCCTCTGAGTATCTAAGACTACAGGCACAGTCATCATGACTGGCTAGTTTTTATTTTATTTTTGAGACAGGGTCTTTCTATGTTGCCTAGGCTGATCTAGAAGACTAAACAATCTTCGAGTAATCTCCTCAAGTGACCCTCCCCCCATTGGCCTCCCAAAATGCTGGGATTACAGCTGTGAGCCACTGTGCCTGGTTTACTATTCACAATCTGGTTGCTTCTTATTGCAGACCAGTTCCCTAGCAAGCAGTACAGCCAGTCCCTGATAATAATTTTCAATCCTCTTCTTGAAAATCTCCACCCCCCCCCCCTTAAGACCTAAGAGCCCACCTTCAGCCCCCAGCCTCCAGGGAATTGTGGCTACCTGGATCTTCTCTGAACCTGGACGAGGCCTTTGTTCAAGGTTAAGCAAGAGCACAGTCATGCTCACTCAGAACACCTGTCCAGGAGATTGGGAAAGGCCTGGGGAAATCTAGGCACAAGCGCTAACAGGAGAAGTCCATTATGTGTGGAATGGCACAGCTCCATCGGGCATGTGCTTGAATGTCCTGACATTCATCTGGCTAAACTTATAAATCAAAAATTCATTTTCCCTCTTGTACTTTATACTCCCTTCAAAATTTCCCTGCTAGATAAAGGAGAGAAGGAATAAGTGTTATCACAGAACAAGTGTGATCTGATAGCATGAAAGACAGCAATGATCACCCAGTTGTAGAGAAAATTCTCTGAATAACTTTCTTGGACTCTTACTGATGACTCTTAGTGATTGGTTGATGGAAGAAGGGAAAAAGTGTTGTTGTCTGTCAACCCATCTTTTAAACTCAAGAAAATTTATTTAAGTACACCATTGACCAAGCCTTATAAGCAATGACCAGATCCCCATTTCAAGGACAATTATCTACAGTTGTGTCAGCAGAGGTTGCCTGCTTCCAGTCTACCAGCATGAGTGCCCATGACATTTTGATAAACAGGAGTCAAATCTCCACCGCTATCTGAAATTAGTGGAGGATTTCTCCTGCCTCTTTCATAGTCAGAATCATATCATGTGGAGATGGTCCTGGCTCCCATCACACCAAGTAACTACCCTGAGGGGCACACCAGGTGGGCAGAGAGTGGAGCCCGAGGGATGAGAATGCTCAACTCCCCTCCCCAGCAAAATGCACCCTGAGAAGTTGAATTCTGTGCAGTAGCAGCTTTCTTGTTTGGCATGCATTTGGCTCCTGGGGCTGGGAGCGATCATCCCACTGGGATCTCACTGTCTCTTCCCTTTAGAGCAAGTACAGTGGGAATAACACCAAGAGAAGAGAAGACTCGAGTTCAAGTGCAGGCTCTATGTAACCCTGAGCAAGTCCAAGCCTTGAGGCCTTTCCCTCTGAAATGAGGATGATTGTTTTCTCTTTGGGTTAGTGAGAAGATTTCATCAACTGGGACACACAAAAGTACTCTGTAGCCAGAAAACCACCACACAGCAAGAGCCGGCTGTACTTTGACCACATTCCCATTTCCTGTTTGTACTCATCTTCTCTTCTCCTCACAGTTCTGGCCACCATTTGCGTGGCACTACTGGCTGAGGGGTGGCCCAGGGAGAGGGTTCACTTTGTCAGGCTTAGAGGGTGAAGGAGAGCATGCCAAATCATGTATTTACATGCTTATATCTTGTCTCATCATGTCACAATGCCAGCTCTATGGCATGTCCATTGTAGTAGCCCAGTAGCTAGGACGATGCTCAGATCCCTTTACCAATGTTACGAATGATCAGTCTTACACTATCATCATGGATACTTATAATCAAGGATTCTTATCCTGCGGCTATATTATCTGTAACGTCCATTTATAATAGTATTGATTATATAATAATATACCATCACTAGTATAAATTATAAACCCTTTCAAGGGGAGCACTTGTGGCACAATGGCAGGGAGGAACTCACCTGAGAGAGAACTTTATATCAGTTCTGATTGAAGGGTTGCAGCACTTTCGAGACATGCTACAGGAACCCGCAGACTTCAGGCCTTACTGTGTTGCAGTACCTGAGTGATGTGCACCCCTCAAGCGCTGCCAGTCATTGGGGTTGCTTTCCTTCATCTGACTAAGCTAGAATGCCATGCATTACATATGTTCCCACCCACATCTGGAAGTTTCCATGACCCTCAGGAGACTTTTCTTCTCTCTCAATATTTATTTTTTATGAACTCCAGAGAAACTTGTCAATTCCACATGGAATGTCCAAAGCCTTATTTTTTTTTTCTTTAATTCTACTAATCTCAATTCCATTTTACACAGTTGGATGAATTTTCCTGTGGGGGAAGCTTGTGAGGGCTGGGAAGTTCCTCGAGTTTCTTCAGTTGGGGCCCCAGTAAAGGTAAGTCATCTCAGGGTTTCCTTCCTTCTGAGGGGGCCAGGTTCAATGGCCCTGGCATGAAACTGGGAAAGCATTTTACATGCCTGGCATACAGTAAGTGCCCATCACATCTTAGTTTGATGTCTAAACACATAGAATACAAGATTTGTTCTGGAAATCTCCTCTCCTCTTCTTTCCAGAACAAATCTTAGAACTCAATGGGAGAATTATAGAGAGCATCCAAAACGTGAAATAGGAAAAATGGAGTTGAGGTTTAGTCTTGAATAGGAGTATCAAGGGAGGCTACCAGCTGGAAACCACAAGACAACAGACCACGCCAGAGGCAAAAAAAAAAGTTGCCAGCTAGAGTTTAGGCACAAACTAACCAGGAGCCAGGACTTTGTGAACTTGCTGTTTTCATTCCCTTGTTTGTGTTCTGTTTGTTTTCTCTTAATTTTTAAGAAAGTTCCTTGTGAAAATGCTTCCATGCTGTTATGGCTCTTCTGAGGGAAAGTGGGGGAAAGGTCTGGAATCTGTCTTGAGCCAGAGATAAAGGATAACCCAGGCTTGGGAAGTGATGTAACCACCCAGCACATATTGGTGCAGCTTTTCCATACCCAGGGAGCCCTGTTCTCTCTGTTTTATCAAATAACCAAAATCAACTAGAGGTAATTTACAGAGAACCCAGCAGAGAAGAAAAAACTCAAGGGGAGCCCACCAGTACAGCTCTCCCCTCCTCATACAGCCCCTCAACCATCAAAGAGGATTCTGGGGCCAGGGTTCTTCTCTGGGTATGGCAGGCATTTCTTAAACAGACGGTTTCAAGGTCAAAGCAGAAAAGCCATCATTACCACAGGACATCTCAGAGCCATTTCTGTGTATAGTAGGCTGAATAATGGGCCCTAAAGTTATTGGGTCCTAATCCTTGGAGCCACATATAGTTTAAAAATAATAATAAAGGGTATTTGCAGATGTGATTAAATCAGGATTTTGAGATGAAAGATTATCTTGGATTATCCAGGTGGACCCTGAATGCCATGACAAGTGTTCCTATAAGTGGCAGACAGAGACTTTTGACACAAATGGGAGAGGAGAAGGCAATGTGACCATAGAGGCATAGATTAGTGTGATGTGACCTCAATCTAAGGAATGCCAGCAGCCACCAGAAGCTGGAGGAGGACGAGGAACAGATTGTTCTCCTCCCCTAGAGCCTCCAAAGGAAGCACAGTTCAATGGGCACTTTGATTTTGATGCAGGGATACTGGCTTCAGACTTTTTGCCTCCAGAGCTGTGAAAGAAAAAAATTTTGTTGTTTTAAGCCATCAAGTTTGTAGTAATTTGTTACAAACCCCACAGGAAACTAATAAAATATGTTAATTTAAAACTGTAAATTTTCTGAAGGGTTGGTACTCTGTCTGATTTGTTTCCTGTTTCATCCCTAGCCCCCAAATAGGACTGGGCTTTGATACATGCTCAGTACATATTTGTGGAATAAGTGCTGGATGTTCATGCATCTCCAAGATGAGGGTAATAATTTGTGGTGCTTCCCAAACTTATTTACTAAAAGAACCCTTTTCAAAAAAAACTCTTTTGGTGTAAATGTTACTCACTCTGGAAAACAGTGATTTTTTTTTCCCTCTGAATTTCTGGAAAAATATGGGTGTTGTTTAAATGGTATATTAAACAGTGCTAGCTTTTTATCCTCCCCTCCCCCAACATGGTTTTTGTCCTTGGAATGCCCAGCACTATACAAAGTGTTCCATTTTTACTGGGTGATGGCACAGGCTTGTGGCTGTTGGTGTTCAGATTGTGAGGAAAAATATTTATGGGAGTGAATGGGTCTGATCACACATTTGTAGTAACAAAAACGTGTTGCTTTGAAATGTTTAAATGCTACACAGGCACTATTTATAGATTCTCCATTTAAAAGGAGAGGCAGTCAGAAATGTCATGCCTGCCCAGCTTTACAGTAATAACACTATTTATTGCAGGGATATAAATTGTCACGCTAGCAATATTTAGCAGTGGCACCCAACTTCCCATTTCCAGCGCATGCTAACTCAGTGTTTTGTGTGTCAACTGCAAATTATCAATTACAGTTCTCCTGAAGGCGGCCAACTTACTTTCTTCTCCAAGGTGATTGGCGGTGTCTTCAAGAATGAGAGAAGCCCTTACTCTCCTTGCCTTCTCCAGCGTGTTTATTTTAGGTTTTTAAAAGAAAAATGCATACAGACATTCCTCAGATGTGTAGAGACTCTGGGTCCAGAGGCTGTGGTGGATGCAATTTTTTTTCCCAGCACACAATAACACACAGCAGTAGGTCCTGCTGAGCCCTGTGCACATGTTATTTTGAATTTACTCACAAGATGCACTCCTGGGAAGGAGGTTGAGAAACACAGGAATAAACCGGTAAAAGCTTCAAGCAAAATGCAGGCAGCAGCTGGCTGTGTTCAAACCATTTCCAGTCTCTGTTTAAGACAGATTTTGCTGTTTTTCAAAGTGCTTGTTTTTTTCCCCAAGAAAAGATAACTGTATTGATAAATTATAAGAAGTTCTGGAAAAGAAAGTATTACACACTCAGATGGAAAGGAACTGCTAAGAAGGAGAATCATATTTAAATGATTAGTAATGAGAGGTCCAACTTCAGAAATCAAAAAAATGCCTGAGAAGAAGAGTTTTAAAACAAAGATACAAACAGAGAAGGAACAATACTCTGGAATATTGAATTACTAAGATAAAGAATAAACTGGAAAATGAAGTGTACAATAAAAAAGGATTAACTCCTCAATAAATAGCATGAAAGAAAAAAAAAAGTAAGAAACTCCGAGTTCACGACATGGCTTTTCAACCTGGAGCAATCAATGTTAGCCAATATTGCTACTATTCCTCCTGAGGAAATTATTAGTGCCCCAGACCATAATTTAAACTATAAGCAAATAGAATTTCCAGAACTGACTGAAGAGCCTCTATTGGAAACTGAAGCAGACAGTGGTGAATATATACATTTGATTTTACAAGCATTTTAAGAATTCCACATCTCATTCCAAAAAAGAATCTCAGCTGTATGGGACAGTTACATAACAGACAAGCTATAAATAAAGAAAGAATGAGATCAATTGATATATAAATAAATGAACTCTGGGATAGCCAAATCATCCCCAGAGGTTTGGCCCCTTTGACCACTCTCAGCCACTCTTTGTGAATATCTGAAGTTTTAGAGAAGATGCTGAAGTTGGTGGCAGAGCTAAATTTCGAATTCTAAACTCTGTGCTCCTCCCAGCAAGGGCCCACAAAACCTGACAACCACAGACAGGCAGCCAGCTAGTAATTCTAAAATTTCCCAGTTGAGAACAGAGAATACAACCGTGTTTTCTCAGTGTAAATTCTGAAATGAGCACAAGACACTAGCATGCTCTTTACCTGTTCTAGTCATATTCTTTCTTACTTAAAATGTAATAAAAACTGGGGATTTCCTGCTTTTAAAAAACGCTTTAAATTAGGATGAGATCAAATGTAGCAATTGAGACTGTAACCTTCCTAAATGCAATGGAAAACTTTTGTCTTCCCAAAAAGAAGAAGAAGAAAAAAAAAAGACTCTCATAGATTATCTACCAGATTGGAGAGCAGATACTTTTGACCATGTACTTCACCTCCAAATAGCATTTCCAGAATTATGACATTAAATGAGCAGCATCAGTGACAGAAAAGTACAAGAATTATTTTTTAAAATGATTGATCTCAGATATACAAGGTATGTGGAATGAAAAATGGAGAAGAGAAGAGGGCAGGTATAAAGTTAAGGGTGCAAAATTCTATGTGTCAGATTTTTCTGAACAGTTATTCTATATTTATAAAAATACCAATATTGGTTTTATGTTTCTTTTCAGAATTAAGAAAAATAAAAGCAGCCTCAATATAACCTTTTTCCAAATAAAGAAACAAAAAAGATACATAACAAAGAAGAGGATAATGAAAATATGGCTACAGTGGTTTAAATACAACAATTATAAGAGTATGCCATTATATGGATTAAATTTCTATCTTAAAAAAATTTCAGGTTGGATTCAAGAAAAAAAACATGAATATTCAACTTTTAAAAAAGATGAGTAGGTGTGAAAAAAACCTAAAATAATTGGTTGGGTAAGAAAATATCAGTTAACTATATTATAGTCTCAAAGCAGAATATAAAGCAAAAAAGGTTTAGCAGTAAAAATTTGTTATTAACAATAAAGAGCAAATTAATTAGTGAAAACAAGAAGTACTAAATTTATGTGAACTAAAACATATTGCAACAAAGTACATGAAGAAAGCTTAATATTGCAAGATGAAATTGAGAGAAATCAAATTGTAGCAGAAATTCTTATTCCACCATAAAAATTAGACAGATGAATTGGGAGGGGTGGAAGATAGGAATTTATAAAACTTAACACTACAAGTAAGAAGGTTGAATGAGCAGTTTTTCATGAGAATTTAAATAGAAAAAGCAGAATATGTAAAAATTTCACAGAAAAAAAGAATAGAAATTTTTAATAAAGGAAAAATATCAAAACTTACCTGCATTACATTATGTGACCTCACTGCAGAAATGTTAATATTTTATTTTAAATAAACAAGAAACAGCTAAATATTAATGAAACAAAGATCTTTACCTGGTCAAAGAAATTTAAAATATAATAACAAATCATTTAAAATATAAAAAATGAAAGATACTACCCATTAAATATTTAAACTTAAAGAAAATATATATTTAGAGAAAATGCATTGTTTTAAATGTTTTATTAATAAGAAAAGTAAAAATTTAAAAGCTAGAAATATACTTTAGATAATCAAGCAAAAACCTCAAGAAAAAATACATGCAGCAGTAAAGAAATTGATTTGGTGAAATTTTCACAAAAGAATCTATGAAATGCTAAAGCAGAGGTCTCTTACTTTAAAAAGGCAAAAAAATTGAATTCACTATCAAATTTAGTGAGATAAAAACTGAACTGAACAAAATTTTAAAAATCAATAGAAAGAAACTAAAAAATCATTATGTTGCCCATTTACAATAGTGATGCACTTACATATTTAAATAAAGTGGAGGTTTCACAAAATTTGAGAATTTAAAATGATAAAACGAGAGATTGAGATATGTAAACAGGCCAGTAGTTAAGAAAAAAATTAAGACAGTTAGCTGAGACTGCTTTCCTTGCCAAAGTGAGTTAGCTGGAAATTTTTTTTCAAAATTTCCGATAAAAACTAATTGCAACTAATAAAAAATTGTCTTAAGTTAAATATTTCTTATTTTTTTCTAGCAGGCAAAAATGACTGTGCTCTTATATACTGGTAATACTACAAAGGAAATTCTTTCTAGTCAAAACACTTACAAATGTAAAAATGTCTGTTAATAAAATATAATTCTATTTTTAAAGAATTGTTAATCATAAACAGGTAGGGTTTATCACTGTCACATGTTCTGTTTAAAATATATAAAGTTATTCATAAAGTACACAATTTAAATAAATTCAAGAATAAAATTTATGTGATTTTCTGAATAGAATATTTAAATATTTGATAAAATTTAATGCTCTTTCCTGGTAAAAGTTGTAATACAAACATAAGAAAATATTTCATTAACATGATAAAACTTACCAGTCTGTAATAGAGAAATTTTGAAGCATTCCATTAAAAATCAAGCAAAACAAAGATGATTTTGTTAAATTATTTAGCATATATTTGGGGATTCTTGTCATTCTAACAACGCTTCAAAATGCACTAGAGAATCAATACTAGAAAATAAAAACCAAAATCATTGAATCTGAAGAAACTAAGAATTGCAACTAAAAGTGTTAGAAACAAAAAAGAGACGTTAGGAAAGTGTCCAGATAAAGGCTAAATACACAAAACTCTAAAGCATTTGTAGTAAAAATCAGCAAATACCTGGTAATTGATTTGGGGTAGTCCCCTTCACAGTACTGACAAAAATAAATAATATTCTGGAACTTTCCTAACACAAGATGCTCAAACAAAACTAGAAAATGTTAAACTATTAAAAGGAAAGTTAAAGAAAGATAACAACTGCACTACATCAGATAATTGAATATAAAAATAATATATTTATCTCGTTAATTTTTATATCTGAATTAATTTTAATTAAATCTATAAAAATACAAAAATCCAATTAAACAATGATTTAAAAGTTATGTTTAAAAAATAAGTAGACATGAATGGCAAATACAATTTTTAAAGCTTTTCCTAATCATGAAATACCAAAAACAAGTGAAATAAAATGCACACTCATTGAAAATTTTCAGAAAATACATAATAGCGTGAACAAAAAAATCAAAATCACTATGGGTTTGGCTTAAATACAGAAACAAATGTAAACACAATAGAGAATGCAGAAGTAGACTATCATAAGTAACAAGTTGGTAAATGATGAATATTAACAAAGCAAATGGAAAAGAAATAGTTATTTAATAAATGCTCTGGGAATACTTAGAAATGAGAATGAAAAAAAATTACCTAGTCCTAGACCTCAAACCCATTACCCATTAAACCTGTTGAACAGTGGGAAGATTAAACAGTAAACATAGTAATAATCATGGAAATTGGAAAATTGAAGAAACAGAGTAGAACCATGTATAAAAAATAATTTTGATTATTCAAGCAACAGAAAAAGTAGGTTGACAGAATTCGATCTGTAAAAATCATATTTAAGATAATAAAAGATATTTGAAATAAATAATAGGCAAATACTTACTATCTAAAATTGAAAGATTTGTGCAGATTTATTAGAACGGAAGCAAATAACAAGGCTCAAGAGACAAAGGGTAAAGTAAAGGGGAGTTTAAACCAAACCCAAATAGGAAGTCAACTTCTGAGGAACCAACCACTTTTTCTAAAATTTAAAGAAATTCAAATGGAATAAGTGTTATCCTTTTACACCTATTAAAGTAAATTAAAGAAAAAAGTGACAGAACCCATTACTAGCTATGCTTTGGGAAAACAGAGGATTCCTGTGTTGATGATAGCAATAACAATGTGTTGTTTTTTTTTTTCTAGAAGGAAATAAGCCAATGCATATCACAACTCCTCCCACCCCCCAAAAAGTTACAGTCAGAAAAATTTTGCCTCTCTGGATTTATCTTAATGAAATTAATTTTTAAAAATTACATATAGAGATGCCTCTAATAGGGCATTGTTTAGAATTTCAAACACTGAAAGCAATTTAATTGCAAAGAAAAGGAAACTGTAGTTGTTGATAACTATCATAGTGGATCTTCAGGGCAGATTGGGGATCCTACCACATCATGTAGAATTTTGTTTGGTAAAAGAAAGTCTAAAAACTACTCCTTTCCAGGAATAACATTTTAAAAAGATGATTGCAGAAAGCATGTAAATAGACAATTAAAAGTAAAAACAGGAGAACATAAAAATGAAAGAAAATGTGTAGAACTATGAATAAAGGTGGTATAAAATCCACTAACATATGGATAAAAACCAGAAGACAAAGTACTAGAAGTAATTGAATGATTTAATCAAGGAAGAGGAATATAGTTTTTAAATTGGTTTACCAATAAATCAAATTAAAATATTGGGTGAAAGAAGAGAAAAGGAAGGCTGAATTCTTAAGCTCCAACTGGTGTAGGAATCACATGCTTTTGATGTGCATTTTTCAAATCTCACCTCAGCAAGACCACCTCATGGAATAAGGTGCATATTTATCCCATTTGGGAGGGACAAAGCAGGAGAAAATTATTTCAGATCTGGGATCTTTACCACTTTTCTCATCAATTTCCTGGAGATTATTTCCCTTCAGCAAAAATTGCCAAAGAACAACTGGGGGCTAGTCAAGTAACCCGAAGACAAATCTCTTGACTTATTGGTGTGTATAACATCCCAGGATCCATACTGTTGTTTCTGGTTTCAATTAATGATGTTAGGTAAATATCTTTATGATATTTTGTTTAAAAATTAAAACAAACATATTTCCATTGAAAGCAGTATCATTGTTCCACTCCCTCTTATTCCTTCTTATTGATGTTAGGTGTGTGTGTGTGTGTGTGTGTGTGTGTGTGTGTGTGTGTGTGTGTGTGTGTGTTTCCTGGAACACATGGAGCACATGGAGGGGTGGGGTCTTTGGGGCCAGTGATTCTTGCTTGCTCAGCCGAGGGAGTTTTTGAGGACAAGGACCATGTGAGTTTCGTTTCTATATGACAGCCTAACCCAGTACTGCTCCTACATAAACCACTGTTGATTTAAAAAAAAAAAATCTAAACTAAAATAATTAGAAAGGAATACAATCAATTAGAATCATAGACTAGATAGCAGTAAATATATTTATACATAAATAAGTATAAATGAAGTATATGCACTCTTAAAAATTTTACCTAAACCATTTGTGACCGAAATATACCCCAACCCATTCATTATTAAAATGCCACTCACACTTTTCACCCTTAGAGCCTCTACAACAGCAACATACAGCACCTCTGTGCATTTTAACCCCTTTCTTTCATAAAGGACACACATACTCTTTTATATTGTTTTCAGAAGGGTGGTTTGAATGTAAGTCGTTTAGCAGTTAGTTCTTTCTAAACTTTGCAC
This sequence comes from Carlito syrichta, assembly GCF_000164805.1. Classification (NCBI taxonomy): domain Eukaryota; kingdom Metazoa; phylum Chordata; class Mammalia; order Primates; family Tarsiidae; genus Carlito; species Carlito syrichta. The sequence goes on along the minus strand of NW_007246683.1, from coordinate 20,222 downwards.
CTTGACCTGACATTTTCACATCAGAAAAGTCACAGTTCTGACAGAGGATGGCCACATTTCTGGGAGACAAACTTTGGACTGCCCTGAGGAGCTCTCTGAATGTGGGGTCAGAAGTCTTGGGTGTGAATTCCTGCTGTGTCCAGCATTCCCAAACCTCAGAGTCCTCACGTAAAATGGGACGATAATCATGACAGCGTGCATACTGCCAATTTTACATTTTAGTTCTAAGACTCAAAACATTTTTTTTACAGATTACATGTACAGCATGTAACACATGTGTAACGTGTGCAACATGTGTGCCACACTAACTCAAGTTATTCTTTTTTTTTTGGAGTTGAAGTCTCACTCCCTCGCCCAGGCTGGAGTGCAGTGGCATGCTCACAGCCACACCAGCGTTGATCTACTGAGCTCTGACCATCCTCGTGCCTCAGCCTTCAAAGTAGCCGGAACTGCAGGCGAGCGCTACCACACCCGGCTAATTTTTGATTTATTGTAGACATGAGGTCTTGCCAAGTTGCCCTGGCTGGTCTCGAATCTGCGGGTTCAGGCAATCCACTCGCCTCTGCTTCCCGAAGTGCTGGGATTACAGGCTGAGCCACCGAGACCAGCCAAGATATTCCTTTGCAATATCTGAAGACAGTACTTCTGGTATCTTAAAATCTGAGTGCTGTTCAAGAATTGAGCGCTCAATAAAAAAGTTACCATGCTCCAGGCAATGGGGTTGTCTGTCCCTCCCACCCTGCCACCCCCGTCTCCCTCGCCAAACCTGGCCCAGTCACTCATACAAGGTCCAAACTTCCAATCTTGTGCATCAATAGCTCACAGCTCTGCCCCAGATACTCCTATCTTGCCTCCTACCTGGGTCCCAGCATCCTCACCCCCACCTCCCACCACCTGTTTCAGGCGGCTATTCTGTGCCTGTGGCAATCCCCAGACTCCTCTCAAAGCCTATTTTGGAAGGAGCTTGCCACCCTGCCCATTTATGGGTTGAATTTGTACCTATGATTTTTCTTCTTCCTTGTAGACCAGGCTGCTCTACCTCTGGCCTATGGAGGTTCTTTAGAAAGGATATTGAGGATTGAGTGGGTCTGTCCTTGAGGAAATAGTTGAACAAAAGTATTTCATGACAGAATGGCAGAAGGAAAGACCACAAGACTGGAAAGTGCTGAACATGCTTCTTGGTGTGGCTGGAGGGACATTGGAGGGCTAAGGGTGCCAAATGTAACTCCTTCAGAAAGGAGAGCCCCGAGGACATCTCTGTCCAGATAACGGTTAGAGGATGACTCATAATTCTAACATGACATATTGCTTTAAAGTCTTCCATCCCTCTTTAATCTATGAAATGTATCTTTTTTTTCCCATATCAATACTATCATTAGTCCAAAGTCATCATATTTCTATGGAATTTATGCTTCTCAATTTTGAAGAGACCTTTATAAGATGTAATACTCATTGTTGGTGAAGCTGCAATAGCATCTTCTCATACTCGTCTACTGAAAATGTAAATAACAGAACTTCCTGCAGTGCAAATTAATAGTACACAAATATTAAGAGATTTTTAAAAATCTATATTCTTTGAAAGTAATTTTACTTTAAGAAATTCATCTTAAGGACATAATCAAATGCTCACAAAAGGTTTGTACAAAGATGTTCATTAAAAGACTCTTTACAATTAAGAAAATATTGAAAACATTTTACATATCCAACAGTAGTTGATAGGTGTAAAGAAATTAAAGCTCAGGAATAAGATTGGATTCTGATTGTTACAACACACAGTGAGAAAAGCAGGCTATTATGCTGCATAATCCTCTGTGTGTGTGTGTATCTGCAGACATATAAACATATGGCCAGAGAAAGAGAAAACACATTAATCACATGCTATAACTACATAGTGAGAGATCAGATGGTTTTGATTTTTTTCTATTGTATAAGCTTCCCAAGCTTTCTTTAATGATTATGTGTTGTTTTCCTGGGGGAGGGTTGAAGAAATCTCTTTTAAAAAATTTTACTGTGGTAAAATACATGCAATATAAATGTTGCCATTTTTACTATTTTTAAGTGTATAATTCCATGGCATCAATTACATTCACAATGTTGTGCGACCATCACCACTAATTATTCCCAAACTTTTTGTGATCTCCAAACAGATACTCTGGATCTATCAAACAATAACTCTCTGTTCCCTTCTCTCCATAATACCTGAAAAACTTTAATCTACTTTCTCTCTATGAATTTATTTATTTCAAAATATTTTATATAAGTGGAATCATGCAACAGTTTTTCTCATGTGTCTGGTTAATTTCACTCAGTACAATGCTTTCTAGGTTCATATATGTATCAGCATTTCTTTTTTTTAAGGATTGAATGCTATTTCATTGTATTAATATACTGTATTTCGTTTTTGCATCTGTTGATGGCACTTGTGTTGTTTCCACTTTTCAGCTGTTGAATAAAGATGCAATGAACACTGGCAGACAGGTTCCCTGCCTTTATTTCTCTGGAGCATCTACCTGTGCACTAGAGTGGAGTTACTGGGTTGTATAATAATTCCATGATTAATTTTTTGAGGAAACTGCTGCTTTTTAAATCAGAATAAAAACGATATAGTTTAAATTTTAGTGTGATTCAGCTTTCAAGAAATAGCACAGAAAGGAGTAGTTTGATGTCAATATCTCTCAAAAGTAAAATTGAATGCTTCAAAATGTTCTGTGTTTTACACGTGCCCCCACCAGCTAGAAACTTAGCCAACTTTTAGAAAATGTCAATATAAATTTAATTTATCCAAATATCCGTAAGAGCCTCATGGATGCCAAGCATTTCAGGGCTAGAAGCTAAAAGAAACTTTGTGATCAGTAACTCTTCTTGGAATGTTTCAAGTTGCAAAATCACCCCTGAGAAAACCACATCATTTACTTTATTGCAATCTTTTGCCAACACTTAGATCTTTTCCTCACATTTCCACACGCTAAATTTTCAGTTCCCGGCAAACTCCAAGTATTTTCATTTAGGCGTGTTTTTTTTCTTCTTCTTATAATCAGAATGTCACTTTAAAAATTTAGTCTGAAATTCAATACTGTTTAGTTCAAAGAAAATTTTCTTAGGTAACTTGTCAGAAAAGCTTGATTGATTGCTTATGACTTGAAAATTTAAAAAATGAGAATCATGGAATTTAATAAAGTATATTGTTTTCTCTTGGGCTTAAGACATCTACAAAGAATCCAATTCAAATATGATATTTAACCTTCCCGAATTTTTCCCACAAAAAAATCTTTTTCTTATTAATCTGGCAAAGGAAGTAAAGCTGACCAACAGTTATCAGGACAGGGGATATCCCTTTTTCTCTGTGTTAAAAACTCTTGTGTTCACAGAGATATTTCTATAAATAGGCGACTGGATCAAGTAAAGGTAGAAAAAATAAGAATCTCTATCTCTGAGTTTTAAACTTTTCTAGTTATACCAACTCACACAATGTAAAACCACAGTTATCTACAATATGTTCCAGGAAAAAAGCAATCCAATGTATTTTATAGTGGGACAGACATATTTTTAGTGGACTTATTTGGAGAGTGGGGACATTGGGGGGAGAATATGAGTAGAAATTTAATGGGCAGAAGATTCATATCTAGAATGCATAAAGTATTCCTACAAATCAATAAGAAAAAGAAACAATTCAGCTTAAAAGTTGACAAAGGGTTGAAATGTAATACCCCAAAAAGGAAACTGAAATGGCCAATAAGCATATAAAACTATGCTCAGCTTCACAACTCGCAACTGGGGAAATACAAATTAAAACAACCTGGAGAAAGCATTTTATATTCATGATATTGGTCAAAATAAAAAGGTCTAATGACATTGGGTATTAGCATGCAAGCTGGGAAATAAGGACTCTTGTCTCCTGGTAGTGGTGTAAATTGGTAAAACCACTTTGAAGAGTAATTTTTGAAAAATCTAGAACAGTTGAAAATGTGCATCCTTGTGACCCAGCAATTCTGTTGCTTGATGTACACCCTAGAAAAACCCATGTGCTTAAGGAAACACATGCAATATCATCTATTGAAATTAGCAAGGCTTCAGGGGAAAATAGGATTGGGGCACACTACTCAAAATCTATAGAACTTTCTCACCCCAGCACTAACAAAAAACAACAATGTTTCAAAAATCATGAAAAAAACCCAGACTTGATGCACTGGTCCCTAGCATCCCAGATGCCTGTGTTTTACCTCTTCCTTCCTGGGCAGGTAGGTAGGTGCATGTGAGCAGTTGTCTCTGTAGAGTGAATTTCCCATGGTCTCACTCCATCTCCCAGGCTGGAGTGCAGTGTCAAGATCACAGCTCACAGCAGCCTCGACCTCCTCGGCTCAGGTAATCCTTCTACCTCCCTAGTAACTGGAAATACAGGTGCACGCCATTATGCCTTGCAAACTTTTTTTTTTGTAGAGATGAGGTCTCACTATGTTGCCCAGACTGAACTCCTGGCTTCAAGCAATCCTCCCTCCTTGGCCTTCCAAAGTCCTGGGATTACAGGCATGAGCCAGTACATCTGGCTGGTCCATTGTTTTAATATAGGGAGAAATGTTTCTAATTTCTTAATTTTTTTCATTTGCACATGCAGCATCACCAGACATTATAATGGTGGAAAACTTAGTGGTCCTCAAAGTCACTAAACTTGTCAATATTTGCTCCAAAAGAGGACATTTCAGTAGATTTTCAGCTCCAGGTCTTTATTCATTGCTAAGACTTTCTCTTTTAATTGTTTCAAAACAGTAACATGTTGGGAAAAATCATGTATGAGCTAATACAACTTCCATGTTCTAACATCCTTCCCCTGTTTACCAATTGTGTGTTAAGTAATTTGTACAAAAAGTAACCTGGGTTGTGGGCATTACAGTGTGGTTTGTTATAGTGAAGAGTTGGGCAGGGGACCCAACATGCCTCTCACATGGGAATGGATTAGGAAAATGTGGTATAACCACATCATGGGATATGATATAATAACTAAGGCCATCAACTAGATCTATGTCTATCAACATGAATAGATCTTGAAAACATAACATCAAGTTCAAAAAGCAAAGTGCAGAATATGTAAAGTTCAAAAAGTCATATAAAACAATACTAAGGATCGTACACAGTAAAAGTATAAAAATATTGATCAGAAAGATGCATCCCAAAATAATGATCATAGTTTTCTCTGCAGGGGGCAGAAGGGGAATAAAACCAGGGAAAGGAACTTCTATTCTATCTGTCAAATGTATTTCTTTTAAACAAAAAATATGTAAAACAGAAATGAGGAAATTGTTTTCATTTGCTATGTCTGACTCACAGGTAAAGTATCTCTTCAATACTTTTCTCCTTAAATTTTTCCAATTCAAAAAAAAATTGGAATTTCACTCAATTTAGCAGACGTTTACTGAATGCTTGGTGTATGCAGTCACACCCCTAAGTAACATTGGTTAAAGAAATGACACAAACACTGCCTGAAAATCATTTACAGTGGGTGGAGATGGTGAAAGGGCTGTGCGGATAGGGAGAGGAAAAGTCGATTCCCCCTTTGGGGAGCCAGGGATGCTCCTTCCGGAAAGATGCAGGAAAGAGTGAGCGAGTGAATAGGACTCAGGAGGGAGTTTTTTCTTTGAGGTATGACATATTAGAGAAATAGAGTTTCTTTTTTTATTTCTTTCTAAACAAAAACCCAAGAAAATGAGAGGAAGGAAACCAATGATATCATTATAAATTTCACAGGAAATCCTAATTCCCCTGAGATCGAATGAGACACAATTCAAGTTTACCCATAGTAAAGTTAATTCCACTTTGCTCAATAAATTCACTTTGTAAAATGTATATTTTATTGTATTTTATTTTATTTTTTGAGACACAGTCTCACTCTGTCGCCCAGGCTGGAGTGTAGTTGCATGCTCACGGCCACCCCAGCATCAACCTGCTGAGTTCAGGCAATCCTTCTGCCCCAGCTCTCCAAGTAGCCAGAACTATAGGAGTGTGCTGCCACACCTGGCTCATTTTTTGATTTATCATAGAGATGAGGTTTTGTCAAATTGCCTAGGTTGGTGTCAAATCTGTGGGCTCAGGCAATCCTCTCACCTCGGCCTTCCAAAGTGCTAGGATTACAGACTTGAACCATCATGCCTGGCCGTAACTGTTTTGCAAAAGTTGGTCTCGAACTCCTGGGCTCAAGTGATCCTCCTGCCTTGGCCTCCCAAAATGCTGGGATTACAGGTATGAACCACTGCACTTGGCCAAAATATATTTTTTAAATGGTTACTGTGTCTGTGTTTAAGGCAGACTGTTAAACACTCTAATATTATAAATTGCATGACACTGGGAATGCCTCTTGTGCTCTGCTTAGACTTCAGATTTTCTGTCTGTGAAAATGATAAGCACTTCTGTCGGTTAAGGAAAGGGAGATGGTACATTAGGTGCGATATCTGGTCTAGAACTGGCACCCAACCAAGCTATTTTCCTCTCCTACAAGAATTTGTTTATATAAGCGGTATCTATGTTTACAAATTACAAATATTCCTTATTCATTCACTAATGTATATTTTCTTTTTATTGCCATTTTTATTTTAATAAGAATTCCTTTTATAATTTTGAAAATAATAAGAGCTACAATCTGTTTAAAGGAGGCTGCATTACAAACACTCCTCCATTTCTTACCATTTTAAAAAAATAACACAGAGGCATTTATATAACTTGAGGCAGTTTATAACTTGAGGCTCAAAAAATGTCCACAGAGGACCTTAGGAGTCCCTGACCCCTAGAAATTGTTTGTAAAATTATGTGTATGACAAGAGACAAATTATTCCAGGGAAAGTACTCATAACTTTTATTAGATGCCCTCTTTTATCACAACCACTGCTGTCACCTTATATTGTGTTTTACTCTAACCCAGTTTTGCAAGTATATAGAAAATTAAAACCGACTTGCCTACCTTTATTTTAATAATAATAATAATAATAACAATAATAATAAACCAAGGAGAGGAATGAGAGTGGGGCATGAAGATAAAAGAATAAATTGGTAAAAAATGAAAAGAGAGGAGCCTGGTGCAGACCAATGAAGAAGATGGGTGGAACTCTTGAATCTTATGTAAGAAAAGTAAGAAGCAAACAGCAGGGTTCTGATAAGCAGGTGAATAGGAGATAGTTGTAAGTCTATCCAACACATGGTCTATTGTACAATTAATTTGCTGGGGGTCTAATTTACCATATTGCCACCTACCATATGCCCAGAACTGAGAAAGGTACTGTGTGATGCATGAGGAATAAAAGAACCTAGTTCTTTATGCATTGTATCATTGTGAGAGTTAGGCATAGGCATGTGAGATAGCAAAACATAACTAGAATGCAATATAATACAATGTAACTAAAATGTAACTGTAATGTAAGGATAGTGCAGTACTCAGTGTCACCAACATTTTGTCATTTATTCCTTCCCAGAATCCAGTGCAACTTCTGCCCATTTTTCCAGGCAAGGAAACAATTAGAAAAGCCTGTGACTTGCCTGTGTCACCTTGCAGCAGCGCCAGTTCCCAGATTTCCATCACTGTGGCTAGTTCTTCCTTCAACCCCTGTTCATAAAATCGTTCTGAATTCTGAGACTGCAAACTCCACACCGTATCTTTCTGCAGTGACTGAAAGGTGAGTCAATAACAGTACAACTTTCTCTCCCAGAAAACCATTGAATAAAGCCTTCTCATTCTCTCTTTTTTACTATCCTAGTTGTAATAAACTACAAGAAAATACTTAATGAAAATTTCATGCCTCTGATGCAAATGTCAAAATTTGGAGCGTGAGGAAGCATCTCTGTCTTTATGCTCTTAGTGCTGCTGACTTGGGGGAAACTCTGGTTCCAGCAGGAAATGTCCAGACCCCTTCCCTCTTCTTCACCTTCATTCCCCATGTGGGAGAGTTTGTGACAAAGGAAAACCCCACACGCCTTCCCTCATTAGTCCTTCACAACGACTTTGATGCCTTTTCCTTCATTTTGGTTTTCGGAACTTCTTTATCAGTTCCTGGGCATTCCCTCTTCCTGAGGTCAAGAGACTGCAAATTGCCAGGGTGACATGCATGATGACCTGGTCATATCAACACCCATTCTTTTTCTTTTCTTCCACTTCCCCTCACTCTCCCCTGCTCCACCTCTTCCTCCTTCTTCTTTGAGACAGAATCTTACTCTCTCATCCAGTCTGGGGTGCAGTGGTACAGTCCTGGTTCCCCACAGCATCAATTTTTCTGGGCTCATGTCCCTTTTGTCTCAGCTTCCAGAGTAGCTGGGACTACAGGCATGCCCCACCACACCCAACTAATATGTGTGTGTGTGTGTGTGTGTGTGTGTGTGTGTGTGTGTGTGTGCGCGCGCGCACGTGTATTTTCTGTAGAGTCTCACTATGTTGCTCAGACTGGTCTTGAACCAGGGCTCAAGTGATTCTTCAGTCTTGGCCTCTCAAAATGCTGGAATATCAGGCATGAGCCACTGCGCCTGGTCCCACTCTTTCTTCTTGTAAGTGGACACGGTCCCTTTTCCCATGAGCAGAGGAGGACAGCTTCTGAGGATTACACAAAAAAACAAAAACCACAGAAATTTGCCCCAGTCCAATGGTGAGATTTTAGCACTTATCAGGAGTTTTTAGTTCCAAAATGAGGGTCTTGGCTGCTGTTCCTTTAGGGAACCCTAAGACTCCACTCCCAGCCCCCATAGTGTGGCAGGATAAGCCAGTCCTTGGCCTCCACTGACCTGAGGCTCTTGCCTCCTCTTCCCTTAGTCTCTGCCTCATCCCTATCCCACCCCACCACATGGTCTCCACTGAGGTATCTCACAACAGGCAGTGACTTTCAAACTTTTAAGAAAAAGTAGTGGAATCATATTTTTTTCTTCTGAACCATTGGGCTAAAATCTAATTTATAAAACTGAAGCCAAGCAGAGCTTGAGTGGTGGAACCAGTCATATCTTTACCTACTTAACTTCTCTTGACTCCCCTCCCAGCACCAGAAGGACTCTAAGTACTCTTCAAATCCCGTGAACATCAGCAAGGCATCACTGATGCAAACAAAACAGTTGCTTGGAAGGCTGAGATGGAGGGATCGCTGGAGCCCAGCAGGTCGACGCTGAAGTGGCCGTGAGTGTGCCACGGAACTCCAGCCTGGGCAACAGAGTGATACTCTAACTTGATAAAAACAAAAACAAAAAAACAGTTGCTGGTCACTCCCCCTATCAAGGTTCCTGATCACAAACAGAAAAATCCAGTTCTGGGTCCCTGATCAGTACAGGAATGTGCTGTAAGACTACTGGGTAGCTGAGAAATATAAGGAAGCCTGGGAGAACCAAGTTCAAAAAAAGGGGATAAGACTGGGGAGGGAGGCTAGGTTAGCTGAGCTCCTTTTGAGAAGGAAGGAATGTATATCATGCATTTTATGTACTAAGCAATTCCAGTGGTCACTACTCTTGTGCAGTGCACAACCTGGACAGCCACCTAGGCAAGTCCTTGGGATCCTTTCAAAGGGAGGTGGAGTTCAGTTACTGGGCAGTCCAGAAGGACAGTGTCCTTCCTATTCCTCTGTGCCAGGTGCTTTACTTATTTCAGCTTCTTTTATTCTCTCCAGCATCCATCATAAAAATCACTGGGGGCATTTGTTAAAATGCAGATTTCCAGGTTCACCTCACCTCCCTGGATTCTATCTGATAAAAAAGTTCTGTATGGCAGCCTGGGAAATTTCATTTTAAAAGCATCTCAGTGGATTTTGATGAGGGTAGTAAGGAAGCACATTTGGAGAAATACTGCCCTATGTGCAAGTTTTTATGATTGCTGTTTTGCAGGTGGAGGGAGAAGTTTCATGTACCCAAGACCACACAGCTGGCAATTAGCAAGGAGGGACTTTGAATCCAGACCCTTCTGCCTCCAAAAGTGTGCACTTTTCATTATACTTAAGACATCCCCTTTGTATCTGTGTATGAAACTTCAGTTTCTTACTGTCCCAAATGTCACTCTTTCTTTCCTTCCTTTCTTCTTTCCTACCTCCCCTCCCTCCGTCCTTTCCTTCCTTCTTCCTTTTTGAAAGTGACTCACTCTGTCACCCAGGCTGAAACACAGTGGTGCAATCACAGATAACTGTGACCTTGGACTCCTAGGCTCAAGTGATCCTCCCATGTCAGCCTTAGACTAAGCAACTGGGAGTACAGGCACATACCATCGTGTCCAGCTAAAGTTTTTATTTACTTATTTATTTTATTTTGTTAAGAAGAAGGATCTTGCTAAGTTGCCCAGGCAGGTCTCAAACTCCTGGCCTCAAGTGATCCTCTCACATCAGTCTCCCAAAGTGCTGGGATTGCAGGCATGAGCCACCACACCTGGCCCAAATGACACATTTGAGCATCAGCTGTTCAAGCACTTGGGATGTGGAGGAAGAAAGCTAAGCATGGAAGGTGATTGAACCAAGAGAGGGACTCAAGGTGTTTGGACTAGGCAGTGCCATCAGGAACAATAGGTACATGGATGGCAAATGGACCAGGTTTCTCAATACTAAATGACACTAGGAGGGAGGAGTCTAGAATGATTCGTGTGCTAAGAGATTCGAGTTGGAGAGTTCAGTAGGAGCCCATGTTTGGCTTAATAGAGATACAGATGGTTACATACAGAAACATTTGCAGATATGTGTAAATATATAAGTTAGTATGCACACATATATTTCCTTGTTCTGACAGCAAAGCAGGCCTAGAAGCAAATGACACCCCAGTAGCAACAAGCGCACCTAACAGCTGGATTCTGGTATCTAACAGCATTCTCAAGTAGAAGTAACTGGAGCTCCTCAGAGAAATAACTGGTTCTAGGACTGAGGCATGAGATATTTGAGACCACCTGGGAGCATCTTATAGTGCCAGAAAGTAATCATGCTAAAAACAAAACAGAACCCACCGTGATGGAGTATGTTGAAGGAACCCAAGAAGCAACCGAAATTGCTCTCAATAGCCACACCTGGAACACTCCAAAAAACATAATGTATAAAGTGGTATTGGATGATTACCCAACATGTGAAAGAACTATCCATGAGTCCATATTGATATAAATAAATGATTCAATAAACAAATGGGGAGAATAGATAAACCTCCTGAAGAATTCTAAATAATTTACATGAATACTTTGCAATTAAGAAGGCAGCCAAGTGCAGTGGCTCACATCTGTAATCCCAGCACTTTGGGAGGCTGAGGTGGGACGGTTATTTGAGCCCAGGAGTTCAAGACCAGTCTGAGCCACATAGTGAGATCTCATCTCTACAAAAAAATCAGAAAATTAACTGGGCATGGTGGCTCACACCTGTAGTCCCAGCTACTCAGGAGGCTGAGGTGGGAGGATAGGCTGAGCTCAGGAGGTCAAGGCTGTGCTGGGCCATGACATGATTGTTCTGATCAGGTCACTGGGCAACAGAGTGAGACCCCTGACTCTAAAAAAAAAAAAAAGAAAGAAAGAAAAGAAAAAACGAAAAAAGAAGGTAAGCTCGAGTATAGCTCCCCACTCCATAAGAGTGAGCTACACAAAGTGACTTTCTTTCAAAAAGTACGGTACGGAAAGAGAGAAGAACTTTACAGCAGAGACGCCTGACAACCATGACCTCAACTAGGGCATCAGTGTTACCATGGACAGCGGTAAGTCATATTTGCGTGATGTGATGAGAAGGGCACTTTACCTCTGTGGTCTTCCTCTCCAAAACACATCACCCCAAACTAATCATAAGAAAAACATCTGAAAAATTCCAGTTGAGGAACATGCACAAAATACCTGGCCAGTGCTCTTCAAAATCGTCAAGGTAGTCAAAAAACAAGGAAGATCTGAGCAACTGTCACAGCCAAGAGGAGTGCAAGGAGACACGGCATCTAAATGTGATGTGGGATCCTGGATGAGATCCCAAACAGGAAAGATACATTAGGGAAAAACTGAGAAAATCTGAACCAAGTAGAGATTTAGTTAATAATAATAGTGTATTAATATTGGGTCATAAGTTGTGACAAATGTACTATAGCAGTGTGAGATGTTAGTAATCTGGGAAACAAAGTGTCGTTATAAAATGTTTGAAATAATTTTGTAAAGGAAAAAACTTTTTTTTTTTTTTGAGTTGGAGTCTCACTCTGTTACCTATGCTGGAGTGCAGTGGCACGCTCATGGCCACCCCAGCAGCAACCTGCTGGGCTTAACGATCTTTCTGCCTTGCTTTCCAATAGCCGGAACTACAGGTGCATACTACCACACCTGACTAATTTTTAAAAATTTATTGTAGAGATGTGTTCTTGTGATGTTGCCCAGGCTGGTCTCGAACCTGTGGGCTCAGGCAATCCTCTCACCTTGGCCTCCCAAAGTGCTGGGATTGCAGGCTTGAGCCACCACGCCTGGCCGAAAAAGCTTTTTTTAAAAAGACAAAGGAAAAATTTATAAGATAGTTCAAGCATATAGAAAAGTACGGAAAATAACTTGACACACATGTACTCATTATCTACGTTCAACAGATATTAACATTTTGCATATTCAGATATTTTTTGTCTTTTTCGTTGTTGAAGTTTTTATGATTTTAATTAAACACAAATAAAATATGAACATGAGTTGCACATTTTCTTCATCATGCAGTCTGGCATTAGGATTGGTGACTCTGATAGTCAGCTGGGCTGCTCTTTCCATGATGGCTTTGCTGTTCTTGGGGGAAACATTGTGAGCAATCTCAGCACAGTAAGATTTGTTGCACTTCCAGCTCCTTGACATTGTGGGCCAGGAACTTCTGGAGTCCACTGGGGAGAATGTGCGTTGTTTTCTTGTTGCTCCCGTAACCAATGTTGGGCATCAAAATCTGGCCCTTGAATCTTCTACACTCCCTGCTGTCAATACCTCTGGGTTTCTGCCAGTTACATTTAATCTTGACATAGCGTCTGACTGGTGCTGGATGAACTTCTTGGTCCTCTTTTTGATGATCTTGGGTTTCACAAGGGGCCTGAGGGTGGCCATGATGCTGAGTAGGAGATGGCTATTACCTCTGCAGGCAGTGCCAAGGAAAAGAGCTCTTTTGTCTTTCAAATAAATAAAATGTTGCCAATATAGTTAAAGCCTCTCTCTCTCTCTCTCCCCCCCCACCGCTACGCTCTTCTTCCTACAGCTAACATATAAAGTTGTTGTTTATCACTTCCATGAATATTTTATTTTATTATTATTTTTTCAGAGAGAAGGTCTCACTCTGCTGCCCAGGTTGGAATGTAATGGCATGATTATAGTTCACTACAGCCTTGAACTCCTGGGCTCAAGTAACCCTCCCATCTCAGCCTTTCAGTAGCTGGGACTACAGGTGTGTGCTACTTTGGCTAGTTTGTCTTATTTTTTGTAGAGATGGGATCCTACTATGCTGTCCAAGCTGGTCTTGAACTCCTGGCTTCAAGTAATCCTCCTGCTTGGTCTCCCAAAATGCTGTGCTTGCAAGAGTAAGCTACCATGCCTGGTCTCCATGAGTATTTTATACTTTTGATACATACATATGTATCCACTAACAATATATGCTGTTGCTTTTGTGTTGATAGTTACATGAGTGATAGCATATGGTTATTAAACCATTGCAAATTGCTCTTTCACACAATTGGCTATGAAATCCATGTTTATTCACTCAGACCTAGTTCATTCATTTTAATCTCTGTATAGTATTCTGCTGTCTGAATAAAGCACTATTATTCTTCCTTCCACTGAGGGACAATTATATTGTTTCTAGTATTTTACTATTGAAAACAATGTTCCAATTAACATTCTTGCTTGTGTCTCTTGGTGCATATGTCAAGAGTTTTTTAGGGTATCCTCTTAACGCTGGAATTGCTGGGTTGTGCAGTAGGCGCATGTTTAACCTCATGGATTTGCCCAAGTTGCTCTCCAAAGTGGACGTACTAATTTATCTTCCCAGTAGCAATGAATGAGAATTCACCCCTCACCATCCATCCTTGTGAACAGTTGGTACTGCCCAATTCTTAATTTTGTCAACCAGGTTGCTGAGTATATGTTCATACTTATTAGCTGTTCTGGCTTCTTCTGTGAATTGCCTGTTTATAGCTATGGCTATTTTTGTACTGGTTTGCTTATAATTTTCTTACTGAATACATATTTAATTTGTTACAAAGGCAACACAAGGTTTTCAGTTATCTTAACCCTGTGATATACTGAAATGGGTTGCACTGTCTTACAAGAGACAACTATGCTCATCTCTTCAGAATGCTGTGCGCAGCAACCTCACACTGGAAGCTGAAATTGACTATGGTGGGAATAATTATACCAGGGAAATTGGCAGACTCTACATATCAGAATCCCTTCTCCCCATAGCCTATGTTAAATATTTACCAGCACACTGCTATCCTAACCTTCACCTTGGCTCCCACCTGTTCCAAGCATCTCCCTCAATATAACTGATTTGACAGCATGCCTTGATCTCCTAACTTGGTTTTTCATCCTGTTGGAAATGGGCTTTGGACCTCTTTCAGGTGCCATTTCACCAGAGTTTCTGTAATATATGATATATTCTATATCCTCTGAACTAATGCATATTCTACTTTGAAGTCGATCACTGTTCAGTAAAGCAAAGTCAGGCTCCTTCAGCAGCCCACCAGACACAGTAATCCAAACACAGAAGTGGAATCTAAATACACAGTGATCCCGGAATTGGAAGGGACCTCAAGTGTCAACCCCTCACCCTCAATCCAGTGTTTCTTTGAACAATTTCTATAGCAGGTGTTGGTTCAGTCTCCGTATGGACTTTCTGACGATGGAAGGTTCTTCCCCACACTAAGCCGTATCCCAGCAGAGACTGCAAAACAATGCTAATGGTTTCAGCTAGAAAAGAGAAAAAAAATGCTTTAAAAGAACAGAAATCTGGTTTCCTACTATTGGTCTAGCTCTGCCGATTGGGGTTAACCAGATCAAGTCTAAGTCATTTTTCAGATATTTGAAACCACAAATCATATAAAATGTCTCTTTTTTTCCCTCCCTCCCTTCCTCCTTCCTCCTTCCTCCCTTCCTTCCGTCCTTCCTCCATTCCTCCTTTTCTTTTTCCTTTTCTTTTTGACAGCATCTTTCTCCGTCACCAAGGCTGGAATGCATGCAGTGCCGCAATCATTGCTCACTGCAGCCTTGAACTCCTGGGCTCAAGCCATCCTCCCGTCTCAGCGTTCTAAGTAGCTGGGATTACAGGCACAAGCCATCACAGCCAGCTCAAGACTTCTTTCAACATCTATATGTCTTAAGAATCCCTCATAGGAGGTAGGAACCTGTCCTTTTCTGTGGTCCCTGTGTCGTATTCAGTGATCTGGCTAATCAATGGTCCGCCGAGGACAAATGTAAACAACTTGATCCTGCAGATGTGCGTTCCACATTGCAGAGCAGCGGAGAGCTGCTTAACTTCAAGATCTTATTTTGTCCACGATGCCAGAAACAGAGTTTGTGCTAGGAAAGAATCCGACACATTGATGTTGCTTAAACAAATACTGACTGAAGAAATGTACAAATATTTTCCACAGAATAGGGTGCCACTATAACTTAGTATCCCAAAGAGAACATTTTGCAGGAACATTCTCAATGATCAACTGAAGGATCCCTTTTATGGGTTACCTGTGGCCACTTCCCCTGCCCTGGCAATGTTTCTGTTCATCTTTCCATGCCCGCATTCTTAGGAGAATATATATGGGAATTCAGAGCCGCTAAACAATTGTTTCCTGTTCTAAGAAACTCTAATGTGTGGAAAATCTACATTAATAAAACAAATTAGGAAGCGTTTATTCCCTGAGCCTGGCTGCTGTTGCCTGTACATTGATTTATAGACTATTAATTACTTGACAGAGAAGGCAAAGGGAGGGAATGTTCAGCTAAAGCTTGAGAGATCAAGGTACTGTTGTCAATTAAAAAGGAAACAGATAAGTCATGGCATTTTAAAGCAGAGAGGTCTACTTCAACATGATCATTTCATAGAAAACAGAGAGGTGAAGCCACCTGCACAAAGTCACACAGCTTTGCAGAGTTGGGTGGGGCAAGGCAGAGGAGTAGCTTGTCTCTTCCTGGCATGCTGCTGATACAACATCTCAGAGCTGGTGGCATTAATCAGAGGGAACAGAAATTTTGATTTAACCCCACTTTTCACGTACATCTATGTTGCATTTCAACAAAGAAGAAGCATCTTTTGTACTGTCTGCCAGACAGGGATCCTCACTATTGATATGTTTGAAAGTTAATTACATGGAGGAGTAAAGACGACACACCCATCTCAGACACTAACCACCGAAAATGACAAGCAAAGAAGGCAGAGCCGTTATAGCGCTCCTGGCCGGGTTTATTTTCCCACAGATCACCATGTGGGGAGCCCCCTGGGTTGGGGGGACAGGCTCGCCACAACCTCTGGAGGGCTATGCTCAGGGCAGTGGTGCGGCCCTAGGAGCTTCCACGCTCCACCTTGAATCCATGGGGATCTGAAGAGTGCCTGCCATTCCTGGCTCCAACCTGGGTTTTCCAGAGACATCCCTTACTGATGTTTCATTGAACACGGTGCTGGGAGTGGTCACAGGAAGACATGATCCAGGGTCTCTCTGTGCAAATGCTCTCTGAAACCTCCACGCTGATTTTAAAGTGTCATGGAGGACGGCAGCATTTATGCCTTGTGAGCTGGCTATCTGTGCAAAGTTAAAATAGAAAACTTTCTCAAGTGAACATAAACAGATCTCAACAAGATGGGGATTCTTGTTGCTGTGTGGGGATCAGAATCAGCTAGAGCATCACTCAATCTTCCCTGCCCTGGATTGCTCTGTGGAGATTGCTGTGTCTATCTTTGTACCTTCCACAGATAAAGCCCCTTGCCGGGGAACCTTAGGCAGATGTGGCTCTGGTAAGGACAGCTGTGGGCAGGGAGGTTGGAGTTTAGCATCTCTACTAATTCATATAATAGCAAAAAATAAGAAGCATTTTGCTAACTTTTTTTTTTAGAACAGCTGCAACTTTCTAAATTATAATGCAATGTTAAAATTTTAAAATTCAGATATAATTACACACTGTGAAGTATACTCATCTTAAGCATACAGTTTGATATGTTCTTGATAAATGCATTTACTAGTATAGCCAACACCCCAATCAAGATATTAGCATTGCAACCACCCTAGAAAGTTTTTTGTGCCTTTTCCTAGTCATTTGAAACTTCCCCTTCCCCAGCCATTAAGGGCAACTATGATTCTGATTTCTAGCTGATAAATCAAGTTTGCCTCTTCTTGAACTTTGCATACACACACAGGTACCCTCTGGCTTACACATTCTGCTTTGGATATTCATCTATGTTTTCACATGAATTAGTAGTTCGTTCCTTTTTTATTGCTAAGCAGTATGGCATTGAATGGATAGATTGTGATGTGTTTATCTCATTTTCATGTATATTTGGGTTGTTTCCAGATTTTTGCTATTATGAATAAAGCAGCTGCCAACATTTCCATACAGGTATCTTTTGTGAGCATATTTTCATTTCATTTCTAGGGTAGAATTGATGGGTCATAAGTGAGTTGTATGTTTAATCCTATAAGAAATGGCCAGACTACATAATGTACTCTTAATGAACCTGATTACCTATGAAGTGAATTCTTTTTTTAAAATGACTTGTAATTGTCTTAAATTGCATTGATAAGACATGGGTGCACATTCTTCTGAAATGTATTCTTAAGGCTAAGACCTTGACTAAATATATTATTTTAGAGGCTTTTAATGCTCCTGAGTTGTTTATACCAACAGATTGGAAACTGGAAAACTCACATTGGAAAACCAGAATGATCTCTTTCATGGCTCTCTCTCATATTTTTCTTTATCTTCTCTAATGTTTTAAATGTATAAAATATGTATAACATATGTGTTAGTTACAAAGCATAATTATGAAATGGAAATTTGCAAATCTACTACTCAATCCAAGATTGGACACATTTCCAAGATCATGGCATGTGCCTATGGGGTTCTTCCACCACCTTCAAGAGAATTAATATCCTTCATTGATCACCTTGCTAAAAAAAAAAGGCAGAACAAAACAAAAACATTTTATCATATATTTAAATCAAGGGCTTGTTTAAAAAAATTTACCATAATTTTTCTTTTTTTTTTTCTTGATTGTGAGAGTTTTATCAAAATGATGTCATGCTGTGTGTAGGTTGAAACATACACATTTTTATGAAACATTGTATTTCAAAGATCTACCTATGTTGTGTCCCATTTTTGCTACTGAGTAATGTTCCTTTCTAGGAATATATCACAACATATTATAATACTTGTCAATTGTTATTTGTGCTGCTTCTCATATTTTCATTTGATATATATGACAAATATTACATTTGAGGGGAATTTGGTACATTTAGTAGACAAATTTGAGCTAAAACTGTTATCAAGTAAACAGTCTTTTAAAAAAATGAAAATGAGCAGCCAGTTTTTTACTCCAAAAGAGGGAGAATCTATAAGACGTCTGGGTAAAATGGTGTAAAACGAGAGGTGTGATGTATTGTCAGTGTGGGTGTAAAACAAAGACTCCAATTAATGTTTGTCTACATGATTTTAATTTCAAGGCTTAAAAAAAAGTTTGACTTGGGTATGTAGAATATTACCATTGAAGAAAATAGAAATTGGCTTCTTTGTCTAAGTGATCAAGTTAGAGCCTAAAGACAACCTAAATTTTTATTCTTTTTTTCTAAATAGTAAGCTATATAGTAATACATATCTAACTTCATTGTCTTTTTCTATAACATAATATTATCAATTTCCTACTACATTAGGAAAACACAAACATTAAATTCACGAATGAAAATTATTTTAGTAATTCCTCCCAAACTAAAACCAAACCAAACCAAAGCACCAAAACCCCCCAAAGCCCTGCAGCCCCTACAAATAACTGTATTTGTATTATTTCTCTTTATTCTATATCCCTCCTTATGTTCTTGGGGACAAATAAATGGGCATTTTTATTGCTAATACTAAAATTATAGTATTTAAAGATTTACTAGTATTTAAAGATTTTATATTAGCATTGTTTTTTTAATCAGCTCTCAATTTTTGTCACACAAAAAGGTATGAAAAATTCTGAACACCAGATATAATGAAAATATATGTTGATATTCCTTTGCATTCAACTCCAGAGTGAATCTGCAGGAATCAAGACCAATCTCATGTAGATAACTTTTTGAAGAAATAGTTTAAAGTTAGCAGACTGAATTTTAATAACTCACATGTACTGCCTATTTTTAAATGATACATGGTAAATTTAAGATTCTAATATATTTCTTTGTTAACATCCAAGGACATTTAAAATGAAACTATTTAAAAATTCAGCTGAATTTCAGTTAAATAAAAACAATCCCTATGAATATCTCTCTCAAGTAAAAAAAAAAAAAAAAAAAAAAGAATTCTTTTCCTTCTATACAACTGACTCACTGAATTGAGCTAGAAATTTCCAAGGGGGAAAGTGATCTAGGAAATAACTTCGGGGGGGGGCGGAGGTTAAGTTTCCGTTATGATAGCTTCTGATCTGTTTTCAGCTCTTAATTGAAAACATTATTTATGAACAATGCACAAATCTTTTACAATTAGAGAGTAACAAAATAAGCCCACCTTTCCATCGTGTCCCCTCTTACCAGACAACCTGATTGTTTTCGAGATACCACTTCTACTCGATCTAGACATTCGCAAGTCTTTCATGAGCCATCTTTTAAAAGAATGTATCATTGACATCAATTAGCCCGAGTTACGAAATCGGACCACATTAAGGGCGACACGTGGTTCAATCACTATTTGTAAACGTCCACGTACTCCAAACTCCCCTCTCCTGTCATGGCTGGGCTGTTTCCCCTTTGAGGACCCGGTCTTCGCAGCATTTATTCATTAGATGGCAGTCCTAGGGAAGTCTCGCTTTGGGGGAAACCGCTCCCCCGGCGCACTGAAGAAAACCACGGAGGAGACTAGGGGTTGGTGCTGGTTTCTGGTGACTTACGTAGCCCACGAGGCAAGAGGAACGCGCCCGGGAGGACCCGAGACAGGTGCGGGTGGGTCTCCGCAGTGGTCGCTGATCCCGAGTGCACGCCGCGTGTTCCCGGGCTGGGCCCGGAGCCAGGAGGCCGACGCTTCCCGGCTCTGGGCCCCCACCCCCTTCCCGCGAGCCCCCTCGGACACGCCCCCAAGCTTCGGGGCCCCGCAGCCCCGT
>NW_007246682.1:7647-8877 GCF_000164805.1 Carlito syrichta | reverse complement strand
GACACGTCTAAACCAGATTCCTTATTCTCCTTTAGCAAGAGACAGGAAGTTTCCTGTATATGAGGACTCTCATTATCCAAATTCCTACTCCCAAATCCTGATTGGTGGTTATCTCTTAGCAAGACGTTTGTAAGTTTTTGTCATGGACGACTCGTGTAAGCAAGATTCCTTATTCTTGCGTAGCAACAGGTCGTGTAGTTTCTGTATATGAGAACTCCCAATACTGAAATTCCTGCTTCATTCTCAGTAAGACGCCAAGAAATTTCCTGGTGACCTAGAATTCCAGTTGCTTGGATAATAAGAGAAAGACTCCCATACAGTGCTTGAGAAATTGGAACTCAAGATTCCTGGTCCCTTTTCAAAAGACACACTAAAAATGTGGTGACATAGAAGCCGAGATTGCTGATTAAACCTTATCAAGAGATCTTGTAGATTTTGGCGATTAAGAACTCCAAGAACCGGATTCCCTTTCCCTTCTCACCAAGATGCCCTGATTTTCCTGTCCATGTGGATTCCAATACTCGGTATACAAAACTGTAGATGCCCAGATATTTCCTAGGGACCTGGATTCCATGAATCCTGGTTACATTTTAATAATTCGTACTAAATATTTGGCAACTGCAAAACCCTCGGCCCCTCTCCAAATAAAGTACAAACGGAAATTTAAGGATTACCAAGTACATATTAAGACCAAAGTTACATCCAAATACGGAAAAATAATATCTTTTTTCCGGGAATCTGGCCTTTATTGTCCCAAGGAACCTAACGGAATGTACTACCAGATACCCGATTATAACTCTCAAGAGGACCAGAATGTTGTGGGAGTCCTGAAATGACTGTTTCATAATACCCACAAGCCAAATATCTCCGAAACATGAGATGAGCTCGAAGCCTTGATTCTTGTTTATACCGCAGCAAGACACCCTGAGAATATTTCAGAATGTGGACTAGTGTATCACAGATTCTTTATTCTTCCTTAGCGAGGGTCCGTGTAATGTCCTGTATATGAGGACTCCCTTTTCCCAGAATCCTATTTGGAAACCCTGATTCTTGTTTTGCTATTAACAAGAGGTCATGTAGATATTGGGGTGGGGCAACCGTGTAAAACAGGTTTCTTTTTTCTCCTTAGTGATCGTGTAGATTCTGTATATGAGGTCTGCTGTTAACTATGCTCCAGGTTCTAAACCCTGATTCTTGTTTAGGCAACAGCAAATGGACTGTTGAATCTTG
>NW_007246682.1:5293-6328 GCF_000164805.1 Carlito syrichta | reverse complement strand
TCGCTCTGTAGGTTTTTGTCATGGAGGACTCATGTAAGCAAGATTCCTTATTCTTCCATAGCAAGAGGTCCTGTAGTGTTCTATATATGAGGACTCCCATTGCTGAAATTCCTGCTTCATTCTCAGCAAGACGCCAAGTTATTTCGTGGTGACCTAGAATGCCAGTTGCTTGAATATCATGAGAAAGACTCCCATAAAGTTCTTCAGAAATTGGAACACAATGTTCCTAGTACCTTTTCAAAAGACACACCTAAATGCGGCAACATAGAAGCCCAGATTGCTGATTAAACCTTATCAAGAGATCTTGTAGATTTAGGCGATTGAGAACTCCAAGACCGGATTCCATTTCCATTCTCAGCAAGATGCCCTGATTTTCCTGTCCATGTGGATTCCAACTCTGTTTTTAAAATGCCGATTCCCAGATATTTCCTAGGGACGTGGATTCCACGAATCCTGGTTACATTTTTATAATTCGTACTAAGTATTTGGCAAATGCAAAACCCTCGGCCCCTCTCCAAATAAAGTACAAACGGAAATTTAAGGATTACCAAGTTCAAGTTAAGACCAAAGTTACATCTAAATACGGCACGATAATACTTTTTCCCGGGAAATTGGCCTTAATTGTCCCGAGGAACCTAAAGGACTTGAACTACCACATACCCGATTACAACTCTCAAGAGGACCAGAATGTTGCTGGAGTCCTAAAATGACTCATTCATAATACCCACAAGCCAAATATCTATGAAACATTACACGAGCTCGATGCCTTGATTATTGTTTATACAGCAGTAAGACACCCTGAGAATTTTTTGGATTGCAGACTAGTGTATCACAGATTCCTTATTCTTCCTTAGCGAGGGGCCATGTAATGTCCTGTATATGAGGACTCCCTTTCCCCAGAATCCTGTTTGGAAACCCTGATTCTTGTTTTGCCATTAGCAAGATGTCATGTAGATAATCTGATGGAGGAACAATGTAGAACAGGTTTATTATTTCTCCTTAGCTAGAGATCGCATAGATTCTGTATATGAGGGA
>NW_007246682.1:0-4789 GCF_000164805.1 Carlito syrichta | reverse complement strand
CGGCATGTAAATTTGGGATTGAGGACTCATATAAGGAAGATTCCTTATAATTCCGTAGCAATGTGACGTGTAGTTTCCTGTTTATGACGACCTCCATTACCCAGCTTCCTGCTTCACTCTGCAGAATGCCAAGACAGTTCCTGGAATCCGAGAATTCCAGTTTTTTGGATATGAAAAGAAAGACGTCCATAATGTTCTTTGGGAACTGGAATCCAAGATTCCTTGTTCTCCTTCACAAGATCTCCCCAAAATGTGGAATATTCCAAACCCAAACCCCAATTCCTACCTGCCCACCCACAAGAATTTTGTATACTTTGAGGTAACCTGAGTCGAGGAATTTTGTACTAATATACCTTTTGATTCTGGGGAATATGATTATGGTCGTAGATGGTCCCTGGAAACAAAAGGATTTCTAGTGTCAAATCCTTTATTACAACTAACAAGAGGACCAGAAAGATCCTGAAGATCTGTAATGACAGATTTAGCGTATAAATGGAGCAACTGGCTCTGAAAATGTAGAGACCCAGAAGACCAGATTGCTGATTAAACCTTATGAAGAGGCCCTGTAGATTCTGGAAAATGAGAACTCTTAGAAACGGATTTCCTTGTCGTTCTCAGTAAGATGCCCTGATTTTTCCTGTCGATGTAGATTCTAAATTCAATATACTAAAAACAGATGCTCAGAAGTTTCCTAGGGACATGGATGTCATGATTCCTGGTTACCAGTAAAAGTACGTGGTAAACATTTGGCAATTGCAAAACCCTTGTACCGTCTCAAAATAAAAAGAGACACGGAAGGGGAAGGATTACAGGATTTACCTTAAGACCAGAATTAAATCCAAATATGGCAAGAAGATTCTTTTTGTCCTGGAATCTTGCCTTAGTTGTTTCGAGGAACTTAACGGACTTGGAGTGCCCAATACCCATTTACAACTTTTAAGAGGATCAGAAGGTTGCTGGAGTCCTGAAATTACCAATACAATATTCGCATTCTAAATTTCTCTGAAACATTTTGGAGCTTGAAGCTCTGTTTCTCGTTTGTCCCATAGCAGATACCATGGGAATTTTTTGCATTGACGACGCGTACAACAATGATTCATTATTCATACTTAGTTGGAGGCCGTGTACTGTCCTGTATGTGAGGACTCTCTTTCTCTAGATTCCTGGTTCGAAACCCTGATTCTTGTTTAGCCCTTAGTAAGAAGTCATGTAGATTTTTTGAAGGAGGAACCGTGGAAAATAGATTTCTTAGTTTTTCTTAGCAAGAGGTGATGTAATTTCTTGTATATGAGGATTGCTATTACAAACTTTAAGACCTCGAATCCCTGATACTTCTTTAGCCGTCAGCAAGATGCTGTGTAGATTTTCCGGACTGAGGACTCATATAACCCAGATTCCTTATTTTTAGCAACAGCCATGCAGTTGCCTGTATATGAGTACTCCTGTTCAGAGATACATGCGTCAAAAGTTTGATTCTTGTATAGATCTTAGGAAGATGCCGTGTACTTTTTTGGGGATTGAGAAAATATGTCACCCACATTCCTTATTCTTTCTTAAAAAAAGTCAGTGCAGTTGCCTGTATATGAGGATTTCATTTCCCTAGTTTATGCTACAAAAACCCAAATTCGTGGTTTGCTCTGAGCAAGACACCCTGAAGTTTTTATTGGGATGGAGGACACATGTAAACCAGATTCGTTATACTCCTTTAGCAATAGACAGTGCAGTGTCCTGTATATGAGGACTCCCATTATCCAGAATCCTACTCCAAACCTGAATGGTGCTTATCTCTTAGCAAGATGATCTGTAGGTTTTTGTGATGGAGGACTCGTGTAAGAATGATTCCTTATTCTTCTGTAGCAACAGGTCGTGTAGTGTTCTGTATATGAGGACTCCCATTTTTTAAATTACTGCTTCATTCTCAGTAAGACGCCAAGATATTTCCTGATGACCTAGAATTCCAGTTTGTTGGATATCATGAGAAAGACTGCCATAAAGTTCTTCAGGAATTGGAACCCAAGATTCCTGGTGCCTTTAAAAAAAGACACACCTAAATGCAGCGACATAGAAGCCCAGATTGCTGATTAAAACTTATCAAGAGACCTTGTATTTTTAGGCGATTGAGAACTCCAAGACCGGATTCCCTTTCTGTTCTCAGCAAGATGCCCTGATTTTCCTGTCCTTGTGGATTTCAAAACTCTGTATATAAAAATGCAGATGCCCAGATATTTCCTAGGGACGTGGATTCCATGAATCCTGGTTACATTTTAATAATTTGTACAAAATATTTGGCAATTGCAAAACCCTCGGCCCCTCTCTAAATAAAGTACAAACGGAAATTTAAGGATTAGCAAGTTCATGTTAAGACCAAAGTTACATACAAATACGGCAAGATGATCCTTTTTTCTGGGAAACTGGCCTTAATTGTCCCGAGGAACCTAAGGGACTTCTACTACCAGATAGTCGATTACAACTATGAAGAGGCCCATAATGTTGCTGGGGTACAGAAATGACTGATTCATAACACCCACAAGCCACATATCTCTGTAACATGAGACGAGCTCGAAGCCTTAATTCTTCTTTATACCGCAGCAAGACACCCTGAGAATTTTTCGCATTGTGAACTAGTGTATCACAGATTCCTTATTCTTCCTTAGCGAGGGGCCATGTAATGTCCTGTATATGAGAACATCCTTTCCCCAGATTCCTGTTTCGAAACCCTGATTCTTGTTTTGCCATTAGCAAGATGTCATGTGGATATTTTGATGGAGGAACTTGTAAAAGAGGTTTCTTAGTTCTCCTTAGCTAGAGATCATGTAGATTCTGCATATGAGGACTGCTGTTACCTATGTTCCAGCTTATAAACCCTGATTATTATTTAGCCCACAGCAGATGGCCTGTTGATTTTCCTGACTGAGGTATGTTATAACCCCGATTCTTTTTCTTCCTTGCCATGGGTTCTGTTTTTTCCTGTATAACAGGACGCTCATTAGATAAATCCTGATTCAAAAATCTGATTTCTTTTTAACACTTTCCAAGATGCTCTGTAGATTTTTGGGATTGAAGACTCGTGTAAACCAGGTTACTCATTCTTTCTTAGCAAAAGATCATGTAGTTGCCTGTAAATAAGGACTCCATTTCCCAGATTCATGCTCGAAAGCACAATGATTCGTGTTTAGCCCATAGCAAGATGATTTGAAGTTTTTTTAGTACTGAGGACACGAGTAACGCAGATTCCTTATTCTTACTTAGCAATAGGCAGTGAAGTTTCCTTTATGTGAGGACTCCCATTACCCTAATTCCTACTTCAAAAACCTGATTCGTGGTTATGACTGAGGAAGACAGCCAGTAGTTTAGGAATTGAGGAATCATATAAGGAAGATTCCTTAGCAATATGACGTGTAGTTTCCTGTATATGACGACCTCCATTACCCAGCTTCCTGATTCATTCTGCAGGATGGCAAGACAGTTCCTGGAGACCAAGAATTCCAGCTTTTGGATATCAAGAGAAAGACTTCCATAATGTTCTTTGGGACCTAGAATTCAAGTTTCCTGGTTCCCCTTCACAAGACCTTCTCAAAATGTGGAATATTCCAAATCCAAACCCCAATTCCTAGATGCCCACCCACAATAATTTTCTGTACTTAGAGTTCACCTGAATCGAGGAATTTTGTATCAATATACCTGTGATTCTGGGGAATATGATTATGTTTGTAGATGGTCCCTGGAAACAAAAGTATTTCTAGTGCCAAATCCTTGATTACAACTAACAAGAGGACCAGAATGATTCTGAGGATGTGTAATGACAGATTTCGTGTATCCACGGAGCAAGTAGCTCTGAAAATGTAGGGACCCAGAAGCCCAAATTGCTGATTAAAGCTTATCAAGAGGCCCTGTAAATTCCGGAAAATGATAACTCCTAGAACCAGATTTCCTTTTTATTCTCAGTAAGAGGCCCTGATTTTTCCAGTCGATTTGGATTCCAAATTTAGTATATCAAAAGACAGATGCCCTGAAGTTTCCTAGGGACGTGGTTTCCATTATCCCTAGTTACCATTAAAAGTATGTAGTAAACATTTGGCAAGTGCAAAACCCTTGTCCCGTCTCAAAATAAAAAGAGACATGTAAGGAGAAGGATTACAGGGTTCACCTTAACACCAGAGTTACATTCAAATATGGCAAGAAGATTTTTTTTGTCCGGGAATCCGGCCTTAGTTGTTTAGAGGAACCTATTGGACTTGGAGTGCCCAATACCTTTTACAACTTTTAACTGGACCAGAATGTTGCTGGAGTCCAGATATAACCGATTCATAATATCCGAATGTTAAATTGCTCTGAAACATTTGGGGAGCTCAGAGATCTGTTTCTTGTTTGTCTCATAGCGGACAACCTGGGAATTTTTTGGATTGAGGATGTGTACAACAATGATTGTTTATTCGTACATAGTTAGAGGCCATGTGGTGTCCTGTATGTGAGGACTCTCTTTCCCTTGATTCCTGTCTCGAAACCCTGATTCTTTTTTAGCCCTTAGTAAGAAGTCATGTCGATTTTTTATAGAGTAACCGTGGAAAACAGATTTCTTCTCTTTTATTAGCAAGAGGCCATGTATTTTCCTGTATATGAGGATTGCTATTACCCATATTCATGCCTCGAATCCCTGGTTCATCTTTAGCCATCAGCAAGATGCCCTGCAGATTTTCAGGACTGAGGACTCGTATAACCCAGATTCCTTATTTTTAGCAACAGCCATGCAGTTATTTGCATATGAGTACTCCTGTTCACAGATACATGC
>NW_007246681.1:203362-223246 GCF_000164805.1 Carlito syrichta | reverse complement strand
TCTCCTCAATTCTTTTTAATCTCTCCATTAATGTCTTGATATCTAGATTTGTAGTTTGAGACCCTTCATTCTGGGGGCTGTTCATTGTTTGCATTCCAAAGTCAGTTTTCTAGGTGTCTGCCCTCCCAGGGTCTGGGAGAGACCCATACTCTTCTTTTGGTTTTTCTTCATTTGTGTAGATTTTCCTCTCTCTCTCTCCCCTTCCCTCCCCTTCTTTAATTCTGTTTTTGAGAGCAGGTGGGGTTGCTTTTGTTTCTCTTGTGCAGTATCCTGTTCTTCCTTATGAGGGTCTTCTGGTTTTGTTCACTTTTGAGGTTGGAGTGTGGGCCGTGGGCTGTACTTTTTGCAGTTTTGAGGTTTAATTGAGGGGGAAGCTGTGGTTCAGAACGTATATGCTGATTCTAGCATCCACCAACAGGTGTATGAGCACACTGTAACCTATTTCCCTCTGCCTTACAATCTGTCCGTGCAGTAGTATGTCAACTTGGTCCCTAGATTAAAAGGGGGTATAAAAGAGGAAAATAATGGAGGAGGTGGGGTCAATAGGAAGTTAGAAAGAGAGAAGAGGGAGAGGGAAAACAGACATACATACCAACTATCAGGTGAGAAAGAGACACAAGTCCGGATAGAAGTGAAAAAAGACACGTAAGAAAGATTCCCTAAAGAATACTGGTAGCTACACAGAGACAGACTAATAAAATAATGAAACAGTGTAAGTCAGAAAGCAAACGACAAAAGTGATCAAAACAAACAGTCAAAATGATAAAATCAAAAGTCAAAATAAGAGATCAGACTAAAGTCACTTCAGCTCTGATCTCCAGCCTCTTCCCTTTGTTTTTCGTTGCAGACAGCTAGATTTACTCGCAGTTTGGGTTTTTTTTTTTTTTTAGCCTACTGCCTGGGGGTTACTTTTGTCTGATTTAGCGTAGGGGTGGGACTTTGTCTCCTGTTTAGTGACGTTACCTTAGGAACCAAGGTGGAGGTTGTTAATAGGTGGGTGGGGCAATGGAAATCTCTGCCTGGAGAATGGCCAAGGTGGGAGTTTCATGTTCACAGATAGTTTCTCTCTGCTTGTCTGGGTCCCCAAGCTTGGGGTCATATGCTGAGTGCCTCAGCCAGGGTGGGCCCAGAGCTCCAGAGCACCAACATTCCAAAGGGCAGGTGGTGAGCAGGTGTCTCTGAGGGGCGGGTGCTCAGAGCCTCCCTGAGTGACTGGCGGCTTGGTGCTGGGTGCTGGGTGAGAGATGATGTAGCCAGGGAGGGAGCCGAGACCCAAGACTCCCATGCAGGTGGCTGTTGCATATGGTGGAACAGCAGCAGCCAGGGGCTGCAATATCTGGCCCTGCATGGGACCAAAGTTCCCCGGGCCTTGGACCAGTGCAGCTGGCGGTGGGCTGGGGGATGGGGGAAGAAAAGTAAAAGTCTTTTTGGGAACTCATGTTCAGAGAATCTCACAAGTCCACTTATGCCATTGCCATCTTACCGAGGAAAGCTTTATTTTCTTTTATTGTAGAAACGAGGTCATGCCAAGTTGCCCAGGCTGATCTCAAACTTGCAGGTTCAGGCATTGTGAAGAAGTCTGAAAGGTAATAAGTCCAAGGAGTCCCAGTCATCAGAGGGCCCCCACACTTTTGTGAGTGTCAGCTTCAAAAGCTCTACCAAGTTTCCATAGAGAAGATCAGAGAAAAATCCTCTCATACTCTGGCAGGGGTAGGGGAAAGGAATTATCCTGAAATACACTAGAATATTCTGTTCTCAACAACAACAACAAAATGATTTAACCAGAGCTTAATCTACTAGATTTTTCAGAACTGGAAGAAAGAAAATGCCCAGTTCCTGCCCAGTCTAGCCATCCTTCTCACCTATAGATGGGAGAGTGGGGTGACTAAAAAGTTTTTGTGAAGTTCACAAGTCTAGAAATAGACTCATTAAAAGACTGAGACCTAGTCATAGAACTGTAGCATGCTTTCCTTCCACATTACTAAAGACCTATTTACTGCAGTTTCTTTCACTAATTATGTCATGTACAGCTCTCAGGAAAATATCACAAGTCATATTTAAAGGGAAAAAGATGCAGTTTGAAGAGGTAGAGCAAATATGTGAACCAGACTCAGACATCAAAGGGATGTTGGAATAATCAAACTGGGAATTTAAAGCATCTGTAGTAAGTATGCTAAGGGCTGTAAGGGGTAAAGTAAACAGCATACAATAACAAATAGGTGATGTAAACAGAGACATGGAGATTCTAAAAAACAAGCCAAAATAAATGCCAGAGATAAAAACACTGAAACAGAAATGAAGAGTGCCTTTGGTGGAATCATCGGTGGAATGGACACAAATGAGGAAAGACTTCTGAGTTTGAGTATAAGTCAATAGAAACTATCAAAACTGAAGAGCAAAGAGAAAAAAATGACTGTATTTAAGAACTACAGAACAGGTATAAAAGCTGTAGCATATGTATTAATATATGATAATACTAGAAGGAGAAAAAAACAGAAGAATTTTTTGAAGTATTAACTGAGAATTATATCTAAATTATTATCAGACACCAAACCACAGATCTAGGAAGATCAGAGAACACAATAATACAAGAGGTGGATGGGAGAATTTAAGATCACTTTGTTATTAAAAGGTACTTGCACTGCCCATGAGGTGGTGTAGTTGTAGTGTTATTTGGAAGTGGACTTGGATTATTTGTATATTGCAAACTCTAGGGCAACTACTACAAAATTAAAATGAATATGCTATGGGGGAAAATGAATCATAAATTGAATAATATAAATCCTCAATTAAAATCATAAAAAGCTAAAATAAAGAATGGAAGACAAAACAGAAAATTTAAACAATGACATAAAATAGGAAAGAATAGCAAATATGATAGATATTAAAACAACACCCTATATCAATAATCACTTTCAAAGTCAATGCTCCAAATACACAGATTAAAAGATAGATATTTTTAGAGCAAATAAAATAGATGCAACTCTCTTTTATTAATAAGAAACCCACTTTAAGTAAAAGATATATGTAAAATAAAAGTAAACAGATGGAGAAATATATACCATGCTAACATGAATCAAAAGAAGGCCGCAGTAGCTGTACTAATTTCAGACAGAGCATACTTCAGAGCAAAAAAAGATATAAGGAATAAAGAGGGGCATTGCAAAATGATAAAAGAATCAGTTCTCAAAGAAGACATTACAATCCTTAATATTGTATGCACCTAACAACAGAGCATCAAAATACGTGAGACAAAAACTGGCATACTGGAAGGAGAAATAGATGAATCCACTATTATGATGAGAGACTTCAACATCCACTCTAAAAGACATGGACAGAACAGTAGGCAGAAAAACACTAAGGACACAGTTGAATTCGACAATACCATCTATCACCTGCATATAATTGACATCTAATACTATTTCGTCCAACAATGGAAGATTATACATTCTACTCAATCTCACAAGAAACTCACATGGAACCAAAATAGACTATATTTAGGACCATGAAACATACTCTAACAAATTTAAAATACTATAAATCATATAATGTCTGTTCTCAGATCACAGTGAAATTAAACTAGAAATCAATGACTGAAATATAGTTGGAAAATCTCAAAATACATGGAGATTAGACAACACATTTTTAAAAAATAACACATGAACTAGAGGAGAAATCTCAAGAGAAATTATTTTTAGCTAAATGAGAATGAAATACAATTGAGCAAAATTAGTGATCAGCCAAAATTAGTGATCAGTGCTTAGAGGAAAATTTATAGCATTGAATGTATATAATGGAAAATAAGTAAGACCTAATATTAATGGTCCGTGCTTCTATTTTAGGAAACTACAAAGAAAGAAGAGCAAATTAAATCCAAAGTAAACAAAGGAAAGTAATAATGAAAATTAGAGCAGAAATCAATGAAATTGGAAAAAGAAAATCAGTAGGGACAATTAACAAAGCCAAAATACCACAACCAAGTGGGATTTAGTCCCGGTGTACAAGGGACAATTAACAAAGCCAAAATACCACAACCAAGTGGGATTTAGTCCCGGTGTACAAGGTTGGTTCACATTAGAGCATAAATAATGTAATCTATTACATCAACAGGCTAAAAAATATATATTACCATAGCAGTAAATGCAGAAAATCATTTGACAAAATTCAACCATTTAAGATGAAAACGCTCAGTAAATTTGGAAAAGGAAAGCAATTTCTCAAATTGATAAGAAACATCTATAAAAAATATCTAATACCATACTTCATGGTGAGAAACTAGGAGCTTTCCCACTAAGATGAGAAATAATGCAAAGACGTCATCTCTCACCACTCATCTTCAACATAATCCAAAAGTCTTAGTTAATGCAAGAAGAAAAGAACAGGAAATAAGAAGTAAACATAAGAAATAAGAAGGAAGAGATAAAAGTGTCTTTGTTTATAAGCTACATGATTGATAATGTAGACATCCAGAAGAATCAACAACAGCAGCAGAACTTCTGGAGCTAATGAGTGACTATAATAAGGTTGCGGGATGCCAGGTAAATATACAAAAGCCAATTCCTCTCTGATATACCAGCAATGAACTATTGAAATTCAAAAGTAAAAACAATACCATTTACATTAACACTAAACACACACACACACACACACACACACACACACACACACACACACACACACACACATATGGGTATAAATGGAACCAAATATGTGCAATACCTATATGAGGAAAACTACAAAATTTTGATGATTGAAATCAAATAAGAACTAAATAAATGGAGCAATATTTTGTATTCAGAAATAAGAATATCTAATACTGTCAAGATGTCAGTTGTTTACAATTTCATCTATATATTCAATGCAATCCAAACAGCAAGTTATTTTGTGAATATTGACAAACTGATGATAAATTTTGTATGGGGAGCAAAAAGAATGACCAACACAATATTGAAGAAGAACAAAGTCAGAAGATTGGCACTACCTGACTCCAAGACTTACTATAAAGCGACAGTAATCAAAACAGCATGGTAATGGTAAAACAATAGATAATAGATCAGTGGAACAGAATTGAGAGTTCTGCAATAAACTCACATAAATATGGCCAAACGATCTTTGGCAAAGACTATATAATTTAAAAATGCGAGTCTCTTCTAGAGTGAGGGCTGGAACAACTGAACATCCATGTAAAAGAAAGAAAAAAATATATAGAAGCAGATCACTCATCCTTCATAAAAAAATACACAATACTCCTAGAAGAAAATATAGAGAAAATCTAGATGACTTTGGGTATGGTGATTACTTTCAGATGTAATATCAAAGTCATGGACCATGAAATAAAAAATTAATAAACTGGACTTAATGAAAATTTAAAAGTGTTCTGCAAAAGGTACTGTGGAGGGCCCGAGAAGACAAGCCACAGACCACGAGAAAATGTTTGCAAAGCACCTATCTGATACAGAGTAATTATCCAAAGTATGTAAAGAATTCTTAAAATTCAACAACAATAAAATGACTGCCCATTAGCAAATGAGTTACAGGCTGAACGTCCACTTCAATCAAAGAAGATATACAAGTGGAAAATAAACACATGAAAAAATACTCAGCATACGTCATTAGGAAATAAAAAATTAAAACAGCAAAATACCCCCATATCCCTACAGAATAGCCAAAATCCAGAAATAACCCTGACAACATCAAATGCTGATGTGAACAGTTTCTTTCAAAATGAAGCACACTCCTGGTATAGGATCCAATGATCATGCTCTTTAACGTTTACATAAATGAACTGAAAACATGTGTCCACATAAAACCTACACAACTTTATTTATAATGTCAAAATGTGGAAGCAACCAAGATGTACTTCAGTAGGTGAATGGATAAATAAACTATGGCACCTCCAGACAATGGAATATTATTCAGTGTTAAGAAGAAATGGACTATCAACTCATGAAAAGGCATGGAAAAACTTTATGTTGCCAATCTGAAAAGGCTGTATACTGTGTGAATTCGATAACAGTCATGTGTCACTTGACAACGGGGATAACATCTGAGAAATACACGGTGAGCTGATTTTGTTGTTGTGCCAACACAACAGAGTATCCTTACACAAACCTAGATGGTAGAGCCTACCTCACACCTAGACTACATAATATAGCCTATTGTTCCTAGGTTACACGTCTGAGCAGTTGTGGCAGTTTTGAGTATTATAAGCAATTGGACCACAATGGTAATTATGTGTGTGTCACAGTGAAAACATGATATAAAAGATAAAAAATGGTTACACCTGTGTAGAACACTTGTCTTGAATGTGTCTTGTAGGACTGGCAATTGCTCAGAGTGAACCAGTGAGTGAGTGGTGAGTGAATGTGAAGTACTAGGACATCGCTTTGCACTACTGTAGACTTTAATAGCACTATACATGTAGGCTACAATCATTTTATTAAAATATTTTTCTTTAATAATGAATTAACCTTAACTTACTGTAATGTTTTTACTTTATAAACTTTTAAATGTTTTGAATTTCTTCATAATAACACTTAGCTGAAAACAGCACATTATATAGCTATACAAAAATAATTTCTCTCTTATATTCTTATTCTATAATCCTTTCCTATTTTTAAGAAATTTTATATCGTTTAATTTTAAATGTTTTTGTTCAAAACAAAGACACAAACACATACATTAGGCTAGGCCTACACAGGGTCAGAATCATCAAGACTTCACTAGGTGATAGCAATTTTCCGGCTTCATTATAATCTTATGGGACCACCATCCTACATATGGTCTGTCATTGACCAAAGCATTATTATGCAGCCCATGACTGGTTATTAAACTATGGAAAAGGAGAAACTGTGGGAGACATTAAAAGGATCGGTGGTTGCCAAATGTTAGGGAAGAGGGAGGGATAAACAGGTGGAACACAGAGAATTTTGGAGTGCTGGGACTCTTCCATATGATTCTCTAATGGTGGATACATGTCAGTATACATTTGTCAAAACCTATAGAATGCACAACACCAAGAGTGAACCCTAATGTAAACGCTGGCCTTCGAATGATAACAGTGTGTAACATAGGTTCATTGATTGCAGCAAATGTACCACTCTGGAGTGGGTAGTGGATAGTGAGGGAGACTGCTTTTGTAAGGGTACAGGGTATATGGGAACTCTCTGTACCTGTCACTCCCTTTGCTGTAAACCTAAAACTGTTCTAAAAAACAAAGTCCATCCAAAAACGTGCACGCACGCGTGCGCGCGTGTACACACACACACACACACACACACACACACACATACGTGAATCTTAAAACAGAAGTTGAAAATAAATGAAGTAAAAACAAGCTGAAAATAATTTTAAAAACCACAAGCTAAATACTGTATTTTTATGTGACATTCTTGCAAAGGCAAACTATAGTGACAGAAAACATATCAGTGGTCGGTAAGAGCTATAGGTTGGGGGAAGGTATGACCACAAATGGGAACAGGGAAATATTTTAGGGTGATAGAACTGTTCAACTGCTTTGTTACGGTGGTAGTTACATGCCTGTATGCCTTTGCCAAAACTCATGAATGCTGTATTAGAAAGGTGAATTTTTTCTTATGTAAATTATACATTAGTTTTTAAACTTTTATACCCAATTTTTAAAATTGAGGAAATAGACATAAAACAGGGATAGAAAACTGTTCATTGGAATATAGATCTACAGACATGTCTTCATGCTTCCAGCAAGTCAATTAACTTTTTTATTTTTCTATACATAGCAGTTGGGAAAAAGTCTAAGTTTAGTATTCTCACTCCCTCGCTCTCTGTCAATATAAAAACAACCTTAGGGTTCACATTTGTGAAACAGGAAATGAGTAGACTCCATAAACTAGCAAATAATCTCTAAGATCTCTCTCAGAATAAATGGATTTTGTTGACTCAGTGCACATCTGTTCAAGTCATTCTTGTAATCGTTTCTTCCGAAGGTATCTTCATACATTAGTCTGCAAATAAAAACGTAAGGTGGTACCAATGTATATATATGCACAAAGATGTGATTATTTGCTGAAATTTAGAATTGGAAGATGCCTATGTGACCAAATATACCAACTCCACATCATTGCATAACACACAGGGACCAAGTGGTTGGGGCTCAGGTTGGCTTGTGGCCCCATGGACTGCTGCAGGATTCTGTCATCTGGTCTCCTTGCATCTGCTTTTCGATCTCAATCCTGCACACAATGGTTTATAACAGGTGTGATCATGTTTCTCCATGACTCCACATTTTCCAATGTTTACCCAGATGGTCACTCAGAGCAAAATACAAAGTAAAAGAAACAGCCTTTCATGACACACCCAATTCTTGCTTCTCAGACCCGACCTACTTCTACAACTCACCCTTCATTCATTCCACTCTACAGACTCATGGCTGTCGCTCAGCCACTGTAAAGCCAGTTCCTCTCCTAGAATGTTCCACTCTTGGCATCACCATGCCTCCCTGGTTCTCTGTCTCTCTGAGTTCCCCCAGGTCCTTGTTGAAATGCTCTCTATACAGCTAGATTATCCTGTTAAAATTGCAATGCCAACTGGGTGTGGTGGCCCATGCCTGTAATCCCAGCACTTTGAGAGGCAGAGATGAGAGGACTGCTGGAGCCCGATGGTTTGAGACCAGCCTGGGCAACTTGGCAAAACCTTGTCTCTACAATAAATTAAAAAATTAGCTGTGCATGGTGGTGTATGCCTGTAGTTCCAGCTACTTGGAAGGTTGAGGCAGATGGAACACCTGAGTTCAGCAGGTCGTGACTGTAGTGGCCATGAGTATGGCACTGCACTCCTCCAGTCTGGGCAACAGAGTGACAAAAAAAAAAAAAATGCAATGCCATCTCCCAGGCACTTACAGCATCAAATACACTATATAAATACTGTTTGTGTATTGCCAATCTCTGTCACTAAGATAGTAAGCTGTCTGGTGAGGACCAATGGATAAGAGAATTTCTCCCAGGTAGTAGAATTATGGTTCAATAGAAGAACTTACCCTACTGTCAGACTAGGTTCTCCCCGACACCAACCCAACATTACCTCTTAAATTCTGTGGGCCAGAGTACCATCTGTCTCCCTTTTAAAATTTGTTTTGTGTCCTAAAGATGGTGTTGCAGTTATTTTTTCCATGTCCCACCCACATCACTACTCTTGTGCAAGAGGCACAGATAACTTGTCTATTAGAATTTAGGTTTTTGATGCAGGAAAGTCATAGTTGGGTCTCGTGGACTTTCATGACCATGAGCCCAAAGTCCTGGACTTTGAGGTCCAGGCACTATGTGGGACACTGGGTTTACTACTTTGGGGATGGCTTAGGATACTCTGCTTGGAAAGAAGTGTGCAAATAGATACCGCATGTTAGAGGATAGCAAAATGAACACCAATATCCACATGCCTCTTTCCATAGTATACAATTGTCACACCAGCAGTAGCCAGGTGTGATGTATCCCAGCCTCTCTTTTTTGTATTCAGGAAGGACCATGTGTATAGTTCTTGCCAACAGACCATGAACAGTATTTTTCACTAGCAAGTCTAGGTAGGGACAAGTTAAGATGCATTCTTCACCCTTTCTTTCCCTGCCAGCTGGTGGCAAGGCCTTTGGTGAGAATAGAACTGCAAGATTTAAGAAGCCGCAGACTCTGACTGACTGTGCTCTGACTAGGAGCATCAACCATGCCATGAGCAAGCAGTACATTCCTACTGTGTTATGTCACAGAAACGTTGGGGCTCATTTGTTATAGCCACTCCTATTACTCTCACACATGCTTTTAGACTCTTTCCTATTTATAATCTCTGGATTCTTTTTAAGGATTGTTTATACTCTCCCCTAGAGCTATAAAGGTAAAGATAGAGACTAACAGCTCCCAAACACCATCCCAATGCACACACACCTACATACACACACACACGCACAAGTGCACTTGCCTATAAAGGACTTCAAATGACTATTAACAGAACAAAGATTTATTCCAAGCTGATTTTCTCTGCCAGCATAGATATCCATTATGCAGTGTGCTTTATTAATGATGATGATGATGATGGATTTTTAAGAGGTGGTGTTGCCTGACACCCCATTAAATCAAGTCTTAGCTCAGGCTTCTATAACAAAATGGCATGGATGGGGTGGTTTATAAAAAACAGAAACTTAGGTTCGAGACCTGCCTGGGCAACTTGGTGAGACCTCATCTCTACAATAAATCAAAAAATTAGCCGGGCATGGTAGCGCACGCCTGTAATTCCGGCTACTTGAAAGACTGAGGCGGAAGGATCGCCGGAGCACAGCAGGTCAAGGCTGCGGTGGCCGGGAGCAACCACTGCACTCCAGTCTGGGTGACAGAGTGAGACTCCAACTCAAAAAAAAAAAAACAACAGAAATTTATTTTTCACAGTTCTGAGGGTTGGGAGTTCATGATCAGGGTGCCAGCATGAAGAGGTCCTGGGAGGGCCCTATTCGAGGTTGGAGACTGCAGACTTCCCATTGTTTTCACATGGTGAAAATAGGGTGAGAGAAATCTCTGGGGTCCCTTTTAAAAGGATTCTGAGTCCATTCATTAGATATTAGTGATATAACCCAAGAGTAGATAACAATGCTCTTATGTCATGAGTGGATAACAATCGTGATGATGATGTTGATCACAATGATTGTTTTAAAATGATAATTCCGGCACCCCATTACATCACAATACAGCATTATTAGCACTAGATAGCAGTTTCTAAAAAGTCCTCTGTGCACAGATAAAATAAAATCTGAACACTTAGGAGTGATTGACAGGAAGTCTAGAAGTGAAGGAGGAGTCGATGCTGGAGGTCCCCAAATGACTGAAAACAGGTTTGGATTTGATATGAAATAAGTGTGCACTTAGGTGTTTAAAGTTTTCTCTACTTTAATGCCTTCCACTTGGAGAACTCTTGCCTGACCACCCACCTCACTGGGAATGCCCTACTTTTGAAGCATGCTTATTTGACTTCATTGCATGGTCACTCCTCTCCTGCCTGTCTTCTCTACTAGAATGTAGAGATTGAATGCCAAGGAGGCAATCCACAAATAGTTGTTGAATGAATAAATGGTGAGGTGTTTCTGGCAGGTCCATTTCTCCCTGTAAATGAGTACAGACCCACATATCCCTAGAAATGAGAAATCCTCCCATTGACCTTAAAGCCCAAAATTTATGCCTAAACTTTCACAAAGTGACCCTTTAATTGCAATATAGTTCTTCAAGTTTTGCCAGTTAATTTCTCTATAATGAGAAACAATTATATACAGTAAGTGCAGGCAGGACTTCTAGAATAAGCAGGCATCCACAGCCTCCCTTCAAACCTGGACGGTGTGATTGGCATCAGTAGTATGAGTACACATCTTCAACACTTCCCTGAGTCAGGAGCTCATTATTGAGCACACTACTAGTAACAAGATTTTTTAAAATAACACTCTACATACCTACCCTCACGAAGCTCATATATCGTCCCCAAAGCAGTTTCATCTTGCCAATACATGTGGGCATCAAAAATTCTTATTTTGGAATAGAAAAAAAAAAAACGACTTCTGTTTCTATAATGCCCTTTGGACTTGAGATGAACACATTAACCTAAAAATTATGTATCATTCTCTATCTCCACACCCCTTTTCTGAGCCAGAGTGAATATTTAGTAGACAGTGAATTGCTTTAGGAATTTAAGGAGAATAAATCTCAGACACTGGTGATAGAAATAAAGACAAACATAATAAGTATTTTCCTCCAGAGTATTTGACTGAGTGTGTTAAGTCTGAATCTCATATTACAGGTAAAATGTGTAATATCTATTTCTTACCAATAAAATAAATTCCTTCAAGGAACAACCTGGAACTTATCAGGAACAGGAGTATTTCCACTGAATGAAATCCTCACAGTCCTTTGCTCCTAAAAATCTTGCAAGTCTTTGGCAGCCCTGCCAAGATCACAGCGGTAGAAAATCCTATATGGAAACTAATTGATTATAATTTTAGCACAGACTTCATGGCCCAGAAACCCCTGCTTATTTGTTTCAGTAAAGAAAGGATATAACTCTGCTTTTCATCTGCTTATTCCCAGGTCATCAAAATGATTAATTATGACCAATTCCTGAGAAATTGATCTAGAAACCAGAATGCCAATATATCAGTTGATAATATGAGCTATAGTTGAAGAAATAGGGGATATCTGTTGTACAATCAATAGAGAATGCTTTTCTAGAAGCCAGGTCTTCTACAAAATTATTTTCAGGACAACATTATTTATTTTACTTAATCCGGTATAACATATTCTTAGGTCATTTTTCCAGAAGTCAAAGGCACTGAAATTATCTGACATGCTTCTGCAATGTAAAGCTACTATTAGAAAGGTCAAAACAGTGTTAATTTGTCACAGGGTTTACTAATCCCCATAAAGTTACTAGACCATTAGTTGACATTGCACATCCGGACGGCAGAATAAAAACAAATAAAAATCAGCTTATGGTTGATGAAAGTTTTTTTTTTAAGTTCTGGTCAATATAAATGTGTACTCTTTCCCTTGACAAAGTATCCCTTATTCTGATTCAAGAAAATGTTTATAATAATAATTTTTAAAAAAATAAATCATAGCCAGGTTTGCTGTCTCAGCCTGTAATCTCGTACTTTGGGAGGCTGAGGTGAGTGGATTACCTGAGCCCGTGGGTTCGAGACCCACCTGGGCAATTTGGCGAGACTTCATCTCTACAATAAATCAAAAATTAGCTGGTCGTGGTAGCGCACACCTGTAGTTCCAGCTACTTAGAAGGCTGAGGCTGAAGGATCACCAGAGCCCAGCAGGTCGCGGTTGCAGTGGCCAAAAGCGTGCCGCTGCACTCCAGTCTGGACGACAGAGTGAGACTCCACCTCAAAATAAATAAATAAATAAATAGATAAATCATGTTCATGTGCTCACATTGTCTTTCAGACCAAATGTATGAGGTTCTGCCAGCCATGTCCAGGATATGAAGTTACTACAAAATGGTGCAAGTTTGTGTGAAAGGCTGAGAGTCTTTAGCTTCAGAGGCCATTATCAATTCAAAGAGCAACACTGATAAGCATAGATCTGGTCATGGCACTCAATAGATGTGCCTTGTGATAGGAAAACCTGGTTTTGCATAACTCTGTAAGTGTTGATTTTTCTTCATGAGATTACACTTCCACTATGGAGTCTGAAGTTGAATTTTCAATGCCGAACAAATTAAGATCTTACAAGCACCAAGTAGATTTGATATGTCTGAAAGCATAAACAGGGATTATTTTAAAGATGGTTCAGTGAACACCCCAAAATGAAATATCTTAATATTTCTCCTTGCACATGTCATAAAGTTGCTATTTTAAAGTACTTGGAGCTTTTTCAAAAGATCAAATGTTTACACTGTAATAGAATAAAAATACTGATAGTACATCTTTCTCAAAAATCATGTTAGCTATACAAGGGGGCACACAAAACACCCTGGAAATATATTTTGGAAAGCAGGCCCCTTGTAGTACACTCAGAATTTGGTCCTCTAGATCAACTGGTCAACCAATTTTTTTAATCTAGAAGTTTTGAGAAGGTTGCATCATGATTTGCAGAAGAAACGTCCCAAGATATGGCAAACAGGTGACTGGTCCTTCCACATGACAAAACACCGATTCACACCACACTGAGTGTTCAGCAGTTTTGACA
This sequence comes from Carlito syrichta, assembly GCF_000164805.1. Classification (NCBI taxonomy): domain Eukaryota; kingdom Metazoa; phylum Chordata; class Mammalia; order Primates; family Tarsiidae; genus Carlito; species Carlito syrichta. Next base: position 209,552 of record NW_007246681.1, on the reverse strand, counting down.
AAAATGGCATGATTCACATGGCCTACCCTCCATATTCACTGATCTCACCACGAGTTTTTTTTTTTTTTTTCTTGTTTTCCCAGATGAAAAACGTCCTCAGAAGGAAACATTGTGGAAAAGGTGAAACAAACAAAATGGCCAAAGCACAAAAGGAATCAAAATTGACAAGTTCAAAAACTGAGCAGTGGAAAAATTGTCTTGATGAGTATATTGCCTCAAATGGAGAGGGCTTTGAAGGTGATTGAAGTTTAAACATGCAAGAATACACAATTTCTTATAAATAAATTCTGTTGTTTTGGGGTCCTCCCCCCATGTACTACTGCTATGTACTGTCTGTATGTAATATTTTAGTGTGGAATACATATTATTATATAATAATAAATACTAAATAGTGTATGTATTGTTATTGTCTCTACTTTACATATAATGAGACTGAGACTTAGGGTGGGTACATAACATGCTTAGTTCACAATGTCAGTAAGTAGAGTCAGAATTTTCTCTACTCCTTTGAGTGTTAACTAATGATACACTATCTTTTTAATTTTGACACTTTCTGGCCCTTTTCTATATTTACTGAAAGATTGAAACTAATAAAATTGATCACATTATGTAAGATGTAAATTACTATGAGGAGTGGGAGTAAAATTTTCAGGTTATTTTGGGTAATAAAGAAAACCTTGGCAGTCAAGACCGACTACTGAGTAGCCAGGTTGGTTTCTGTCTCTCAGGAGGATCGATTTGATGACATGTCACCACTATAAAGTGAAGATATTCATAATAATTATGCACATTACTTCACCTTCACTGGGAATTATGGGGACAATTTTGCATTATGTTCATACAGACCACTGGAAAATAATAAAGAACTTAGAAATAGATATTTTACAAAATTGATTGATTTTTGAGAAAAGTTAACAAATTGAACTACAAACCTACGTGAGAAGACTAAAACTATAAAAACATATAGAAGGAATCATTGGGAAAAAAACTTTTTGAATATATGATGACTTCTTAGCTATGACACTAATAACAAAAAACTATACAACAATAATTTGTTCTTAATGCAAATATAAAACTGTTAAAGACAGTTAGGAAAATGAAAATTCAAACCACAGAAAATGTTTGCAATACACCTATCTGACAAAATAATGATACCCAGACTATATAGCGATTTCTTACAATATAATAAGATATCAATTCAATAAAAAAATCATAGTATTTGAAGCCACTTAATATAAGAACATATATAAAAATGATCAATATGCATGTGCAAGATTATTAAGATCTTACTCATCAAGAAAATGCAGGCCGGGCTCGGTAGCTCAGCCTGTAATCCCGTGCTTCGGGAGACCCAGGTGAGTGAATTGCCTGAGCCCAAGGGTTCGAGACCCGCCTGGGCAACTTGGCGAGACCTCATCTCTACAATAATAAAAAAAAAAATTAGCGGGCGTGGTAGCACACACCTGTAGTTCCAGCTACTTGGAAGGCTGAGGTGGAAGGATCGCTGGAGCCCAGCAGGTCGAGCTGCAGTGACTGGGAACGACCACTGCACTCCAGTCTGGGCGTCAGAGTGAGACTCCAACTCAAAAAAAAAGAAAAGAAGAAAAAATGCAAATTAAAACCTCAGTGTGATAGCACAACATACACACTAGAATGGCAAAAATTAAAAAGACTGACAATGCAAAATGTTGATGAGGACTTAGAGCAACTGAAACTCTGAAACATTGTGGGAGTAAAAAATATCACGAACATTTTCAAAAACAGTTTGACAGTTTCTTATAAAGTTTAACATCCACATACTCTATCAGTCAATCTTTCCACTTCTAGATATTTAACCAAGAAAAATAAAACATATCTTCACACAAAGAATTTTAAATGTGTCTATTATTGATTTATTCACATATTCAAAAACTGAAAACCACCCAAATGCCCATTATCAAGTGAATGGCTAAATATTCTGTAGCATATTCATATACTTGTCTGCAACAAAAAATCAATCCTTCATATTGTGAATGAAAGTCAAAACATTATGCTGAGCAAAAGTCGAACATAGGACAGTATATGCTCTGATTCTATTTACATGAAGGTGTAGAACAGTCAGCACTGGTCTACAATGACAGAATGTATGCCAGAGGTTGCTTGTTGCCAGAGGTAAAAAAGATTGTCAAGAAGCACAAGAAACTATCTGGGGATTAAAATAACTCTTTAACTTAATTGTGCTCATACTTACACTAATGTATAACTCTGCCAAAGTTCATCAAACTTTACAATTAAAAAGAATGCGGTGCATTCAATATAAATTTAGCCACTATGTATTTTATAAGAATAACTTTACTGTTATTATTTTCACTTATCAACGTATCAAAAGTTTGGAAGTATGACAACAGATTTTTTTGAGGCTTTGGGAAAACAGTCACTTTCATACACCACTGGTTGAAATGAAAATTGGTTCATACAATATTTAGCAAGTCTATTTAGCATTTATCTTCTGATTTAGCAATCTTACTTCCAATAATTTACCCTGAAGATATACCTCAACAATGCAAATATACATATTTGTAAGGCTATTCATTGAAACACTGTTTGTAATTGCCAATTATTAAAAATATCAAAATCCCCATACACAAGAGTTGAAAAAAGTGATACATCTGCACAAGGTATACTATGCAGCTTTAGAAAGGAATGAAGATCACCTTTATGAATTTATCTGAAGTGATTTCCAATGTATATTGCTAGGTGAAAATAAAGTGCAAATATCTATGGTTTGTCACCTCTTGTATGAGAAAAACTAAGAAAATAAATATATATCAACTCACTCATGCATAAAGAAACAAAGGGTATATAAACAAAAAAATAGAAAGTAGGGTCAGAAAAGTGTGGAAGGAATAGAGGGTGACATCTATCTAGTATACAATTTTGCAGTTTGATTTTAAAATAATATATAATAAAATCAACCATCAACCTAAAACACAAACAGAAATAAGTCTACATGTATTTCAAAAGATAGTCATCACCATGCTGAAAAGGGGGAGAAGATCTAATCCGAGTAAATTGTAGACACTCTATTTTTATTGTATATCCTTAGGCTGAATAGAAAAAAAAATCATAAACAAACATTGAACTCTCCTTATTAGGAATTTGTGTTATTTTGAGCGGTATGAGTTAGCAATGCTAATACTAATTTCTCTGAGTTATAGAATTGAGCAAATAAGTAAATATATTGTGGCTAGGAGGCCAGGATGTTCAAGGTCATGTATAGAGAATAAGGAGGTGAGATTAAACTTTTTGTGTTAAATTGAAATTGGAGATATCATTATGAACCCATGGTTTAATAGATGGATACAGATATAAATGTACGGTTTGATAAACACATTTGTACTTTATATCTTGGTAGACATGTGTGTGTTTTCCACCTCTGTCAAGAAGAGCTAAAAACAGTAACATGCAGTAGCAATGAGCATACCTATTGTTCAAATCTTGGTTTTCAAATACCATTCCCACTAAAAGAAATCAAGGCTTACTGGAGAAAATACTGTCCTCAGGGTTGGGACTGAGATACACAAGATGAGGATAGAGAATTTTGTTACACTGAAAGTAAAAGTATTGAAAAAATAAATGAGACATATCCAAAGGACACAGAAACTAGCATGAAGGGGATTCCACTGACTGAATTGAGTATTTTAGATTAATAATTTATAAATCTATATTGAATTATAAGTTAGTAGTAGAAAATAAAACATCTTCCTTAAATAAAGCATCTTCCTTATAGTAAAATCCCAAAGAATAAATTCAGAAGGAATGATCAAACTTAAAGGCACCATTTGATAATCATCAATGGTTACTAAAAATAATGGAGGGAACATTTGGAAAAAACAGCATATTAATCTAATTTCAAAGTATCTCCCTATAAGCTACTGCTAATTACAAAGACAAAGCAATACCTTATAGCAGAGAGTCTGGAAGATATAATTTTGCCAAAATGCCCAAATAAACATTAGTGGAAAAGGGACAATTCATTATCATCTACTTCATGATATAATGTACTAAAAAAAACACCAATTCTGTTTCATTCCAATTACAAATACATACCTTGAATACAATCATTAGAAAACATCTGACAATCCCAAATTAAAAGATGGTGAACACGATAACTAGCTTGCATTCATTAAAAATGTCAAAGACTAATGAATTATTTCAGATTAAAGAAAACTAAAATGACATCAGAACTAAATGCAATAAGTGATCCATGATTGGATCCTGGACCTTTTTTATTTGGAATCTGACAAAGTATATTCTCTAATCACAATGAATTTAATTAGAAATCCATTAGAGAAAATACCTAAAAATTCCCCAAACATTTGTAAATTAAGCAACATACTTCTAAATTATTCATGGATCAATGAAGAAATCATGACAAAAATCAGAAAATATTTTGAACTAAACAATAATGAAAAGTTCAACATGTCATATCTGTAAAATACCTCTAAAGCAATGTTTAGAGGGAAACTGATAACTTTAAATATTTATATCAGAAAACTAAATAAAAGTCTAGAATCAAGATCTTAAGCTTTAAGAAACTTGGGAAAGATACACATATTAAAGATGAAGTCAATAGTAGGAAAAATAAACTATAAAAGTGGAATCAGAAACAATAAAATGGAAAATAAGTAAACAATTCGACAAATAACATATCACAGATTTTGATAGATTAAAGGTATGAAATGTTAAACACATGCTATATATTAATGAGAAATGAGATACTATTACAGACTCTACAATTATTATAAAGTAAATTTAGCAGCATAGTGAAACAGTCAATTTTGATAAATACAACTTGCTAAAATTGACTGAAGATGAAATAGAAAATAATAACAACCCTTTATCTATTATAGACATTGAATTAATTTTTCCACATTGAAAATTCCAAGCCTAGATGCTTTCATTGGTAAATCAATCCAAACGTTAAAAAATAAATACTAATGACATTTCAAGAATTAGAGAAGAAAACACACATCAAACATTTTTATAAGGTCAGCATTAACTGAAACTAACCAAATAAAGACACTATAAGAAATACGAATTATAGACAGCATCTCTCATGAACATTGGCCACAAACAAATATAAACAAATAAAATCCAAGACAATGCATCATAACTAAATGTGTTCTGTCCCAGAAATGCAAGGTTGATTGAATAACTAAATATCAATATAATTCACCATATTAATAAAATGAAATTAACTATACAATTTTATTAATTAATATAAAGAAAAACATTTGACAATATTCAAACTTTACTTAATAGTGGTCTCAGCAAGCAAAGAATAAAAGGAAATTTCCTCAAATAAAGATACTTCTCAAAAATAAAGCTTAAAAGAATGTTCTCATTATTTCTATTCAATATTGTTCTAGAGATTTTAACTAGTGAAGAAAAACAATAAAAATAAAAATGTATGTCCACTAAAATGATACAAGCAAGAATATTTATAGCAGTTGTATTCATTATAGTCAAAATCTGGACACAATCCAGGTGTCTATCAATAGCAAAATGCATCAAATAGTGGTGTTATCGAGAAAAGCAAACTACTCAAACATACAAATAAATTTCAAAGTATTGTATAGAGCAAAGGAAACTAAATACTAAGAAGTACATATTTTGTGGTTCTATTTATATGAAGTTCTTGGACAGTAAAAATTAGTGTGTGGTGGCAAAAAATCAGAACACCAGTTGCTCATGGGAGGAATTGAAGGAAAAGGACCACAAATGAACTTTCTAGAATAATGAAAATATTCTTTACCTTGGCAAGACTTTTGGTTATAAGGGTGTGTATATTTATTAACACTCATCTAGTTTCGCAGTTAAGATCTGTACATTTCTGGGTCATATGGAAAGTTAATTTCTAGTTCTTTCAGAAATTGCCACACCGTCTTCCAAAGAGGTTGCTCTAGTTTGCATTCCCACCAGCAGTGTAGAAGCGTTCCTTTTTCTCCACATCCTCGCCAGCATCTGTTGTTGTTTGTTTTATTAATGATGTTTTATTAATGATTACAGGGATTAAGTGGTATCTCAATGTGGTTTTTATTTTCATTTCTCTGATGATGAGTGAGGCTGAGCACCTTTTCATGTGTCGGTTGGCTGCCTGTATATCTTCTTCTGAGAAGTGTCTATTCATGCCTTTTGCCCACTTTTT
>NW_007246681.1:151083-203342 GCF_000164805.1 Carlito syrichta | reverse complement strand
ATTCACAATAGCAAAAACATGGAAACAACCATGTTGCCCATCGAAGCTGGACTGGATAAAGAAAATGTGGTACATATACACAATGAAATATTATGCAGCCACAAAGAAGGACAAATATACGGACTTCACAGCAACTTGGGTGGATATGGAGTCGATCATACTCAGTGATCTATCATAGAAACAAAGAACAGAGTACCATATGTTCTCACTCATAAGTAGAGCTTGAACAACTATAATACTATAAAAAAGCATTTGGCAATAATGGAAAACTGTCAGGGGAAGGGGGGTGGTACTGGCAGTTGAGGGAAACTGCTAAGGGAGGGAGGAGCATACCTCATCAGCAAGGGTACCTGCATAATCAGTGTTTGTATACCTAACCCTGAATTGTATCCACATCTTTATAATTAAAAAAAAATTTTTTTTAAAGAACTGTATATTTCACTGGAAGGAAATTTACTTCAAAGACTTTAAATATAACTATAAGTAAAAATTGAAAGCTAGTTAGTAATATGAGTTGCAAACATGGGATTGAAAGAGCTTTTCAAGTGTTAAGTCGTGAACAATGTGGAATTCTGTTGAGGAATAAAAAATAAAATCATAGAATTAAATGGTAGAATAAAAGTAGTGAGACTCAAACATGGTATACTTAAGGAAAATACATTCATAGCCCAGCACATGTCCTCCTCACCTCACCCTGGCTGCCCAGCTTCCTGTTGTTTCAAGCAATGGACGGAGGAGGTTATGCCATTTCAGCACTGAACTTGACCTCACCCTTGGGCCATCAGGAAAGTTCCATCGAGAAATACACATTCTCTGAGCCTCCATTATTCTACTTGGTAGGTCTCAGGCTATGTGACCGCCTCTCTAATTTTGAAGATCTGCTATCTGGTTAACCATGATAACATGACAGAACTGAGACAAGGACAATGAGATATTTTTGTGTGTTTACCATCCAAAGTTAAGTATTAAGAAACATATAGTGAGAATCTCCTAAAACCATTCCGATGAGGTAGGATTGGGTCAGAAAAGTGGAGATAAGAGCTATGAGGTTTTTCACTAAACTGAAGGAAAGCAGTAAGGAATTAAAAATGACGGAAAATAGTGAGATTATTGGAGTCATGGTAGAAACAGTCTGATTGACAACTGAAGATTAAAGGGCATCAATTCATAATTAGAAGATGGTAAAACATTCCTGAGCTAGTTTATTTCAGTGTAGCAAGAACACTAGGGAAAATGAAATGCACCAGTTCAATAAAACTTGGATATGATGCAAACAGAAACAAAATTTAAAGGCTTATTTTGGCAAGAAATTGGAATCTCTGGAAGCTGAGATTTTGTTTTGGCTTCATCAATGTGCTCTTTAATTCTCAACACTTGACCTCTTTTCCCCTTCACTTGCCAAGTTGAAAAATGAAGTAATAAATGCTCTTTCAACCTTTTCAATAATATAAATCGTAGGGATAAATTCAATCAATAAAATGTTATACAACTTTAGCACTTTGTAAAAAAAAACCAACAACAACAACAACTAATACTCAGGTATAAATAATCCTAAAAGTGTTTTTTATTACATGAGAAATGAAAGAATCAAAGAATAAAGACTTATCTTCAGGAAAAAAAATCAAAATCTAGGCAGAAGAGTGTTTATAATATGCATCTCAAATCCTGGGAGAGAAAAAAACCTTACCATTTCAGCTATTTACTTAAGCACTTATTCACTAAAAATAATTAAATAACAATTAATGTGAACTGCCATGTCTACTGAATGCTTTATTAGAATGTATTTATGCCATTACAGCACACGATTTTTTTAAGTACAAACGATAACACAAATGTCCTCTGTTCCTGATGTTTCCTTTGTGTCTCACCAGTCCCCATTATTTTGGTAGACTGGTTGTTTATTCCTGGTTCTTCCTAACTTTTATTCTGCTGCCTTACAAACAAATGAGAAAGTCTTCTGTTTCTACTCTCAAGTAGGAATGTAGCTAATAACATTGACTCACTAGAGTGCTGGCTCATTCCTGTAGCCCTGACCCTAAGTAGTCTGAAAATGCTAACATTCTGAGAAGTTCTGGTGAATATCTTAAAATTGTTAAATGTAGAGTATTGACTGGAATTCATTTTAGAATATTTATAAATTACATTTATAAAATTATGCAGATTATTATACTGGTAACTTCAATTACCCAATTCCCTAGTAATGAAGCTTCTTCACACAAACTTGGCTAGGTAAAAATATCAGTTCCACATATTAACACATCTACCGAAGTTCCAAAATGGTATGGGAAATGGCACAGTGTCACAGCAGAATGAAAAGATGCATTCAGTTCCCTTTCACCTTCCCTAGGTAATCAATACCATACTGTTCACAGTCAATCACGTACTTCTTTTCATTGTGCAGGTGGCACTAATTTATGCCAGTGCCGAAGCCTGAGGCATTCACCACATTCCTCAGAACTGTTGGATACTAAGTTTTAAAACCACTACTCACTGTGAGCTATCGAGACCAAAATGGAAACTCACCAGAATCCTACAAAAAATGAGAGTAGGTTATTTGTGGTAGATGAAAACTATGTTAACTAGTTAGAAATAGTTTTTGACATAGGTGAAGCAATTATTGAGCGGTAAAGAAAATAGCTGTTTTCCCAAAAAAGAAGCATTCCATGTTTGGAAACCAGAGGAGTGATGGGGAGTGGGAAGGGGGGAAGAGGGTACAGAGAAATCAGAAACAAAAGGAAAGTACTGAATTACCTTGCAGGCTTTTTAAAGTACATTTTCCCAAGCTATTTATTGTGTCTCATGAGTTCTCTTACTTCAAAAGGGCCAGAGTCAGAGGAAAAGTTTATGTAGCTCCTTCCTATAACTGCAGATATAAAGGAGCAAAAAGACACCAGTCAATGGCTTAATATCCTGTGCTTTGTTTCTTTTTAGTTCATTTTTCACTACAACAATAGAAAATAGTTATTTAAAACAGACAACAGTAAAAGAGAAATAGATATGTCCAAGGGGTCATTATAATATGCTATGATTTTGTGTTTTGATGATGACACCATTACGCTAACATAGTATCACATCTTCATTTTCATCTCAAAATTATATTATCTGTGGTCAAGTATGCTGAGCATATCAAGGACCAATACTACTACTTAAAGTAACTATCAATCTTCCCATCAGTATCACCCACTCACATGGTGTGATGGCAAGGGCCTCTGGAGTCCCACAGTCCCAAATGGCCAACAATGCTACAAGCCGACTGATATCCAACACACAGAAAATGATTTACTAAGCAATTTCTTTATATGTTGTGTCCCTGTCAAAATTCAAACACCCAAGCGTGGACCTATGTCGTTTTATGGCATCTTTCCTACCATAGGAAGGAAAGCAGGTTTTGCTGTTAGACGCTCATTTTTCTTAGCATTATAACTACATTTCCTAGAATCCTCTGCCACACACTTGGATTCTAGGCAATAAGCTCTAGGTAGAAATGATTAGGGGTGGGGACTTGAAAATGGAACAACTGGCAACCCCCCTGGGTCCCTTCTCACTGTGGGAGTTTTTCTGTCTTCTTAATAAATCTTACTTTTAAAAAAAAAGAAAGAAAATGTAACAACTATATACATTTTGCAGATGCCTGGAGGAAAAGAGAAAAAAAGTGGATTCCTAGTGGTGCTATAGACCCATGATTTTGAGAGAAGATAGTCAGAAGCTGCTTAGGCAGACAGAGAGGTAGGGTCTTGAGGAGACTTAACACCTGCAGGAATGTCCCCTGCACCTCCTGCCATTATATAAATGTAGTTCGTGTGGTTAAGAACATCCTGTCAACCCAGGAAGTACTGCTAAAAGGGACTTTTTGCTGCTTAAGTGCAGGCGCAGTAACCTAACTAAATATCCTAACTTGACCCTGGCTTATTATAATATCATCAACATAGCATTTGCATTGCAGTTTTACTCCCTCCTCCCCAGTGAGCTTTTCTCTGGTACTTATGGGTAATACTCAAGATAGAGTGACTTTGGTCAAGGACCTGCATGCTCAATAAGAATTGGGTCTCAGGAAGTAAGGGGTGGATGAGATGTAAATGAGAGAAATGCCCCAGAAAAGAAGACAAAAACCACAGAATAAACTCCTGGACCATTTTGGGTCCCCCTCTCTTTCTCTAGTGAGCTTTGTTGCTTAATAACCTCCTTCTTTCACTCATCCTTTTGGTGTCCACATTCCTTAATCTTTTTGGCCATGGGACAAGAGCCCAAGGTTGCTGGTTTAAGCTGACAGTGGAGTTCAAAACACCTGCAACAATTCCAACCCTAGATGACAAGTTCCAGGCTTCTTGGTATATGAAAAAGATTTTTTAAAGTTTTTTTTTTTAGTTTCTCTTTTTGGGATTGTTACTATTTGCAAACAAACACAGTTTCTACTCCAGAAGCAAAGAATATAAGAACCAGAAATGTCTTTAAAAATTGAAATTAGGACCCATAGTGTGATATAATCTGACAATTAGAGTATTTTAAGTTAACACTCACAGATAATCCAGGCTGAATGGTCCACACCAGCATGAAAGAGAGAGGGAAAAGGACCAAGTTGTAATGGGGTGGCTGCAACAGGTGATGAGAGGGAGTTGTAGTGCAGGAGAAGGAGCCTACAAGAAAGAGGTTGAGATCCCAAAGAAAAACACAGCCTGTTTACAGGCAGGTGCCCTTGCAAGGAAAGTACAAACGACATTCCAAGCAGCCCTGTTTTCTTGATCATGTCACCTTTTTTTTCATCACACACACACACACACACACACACACATGCACATATCTTAGAGACTGATGGTATTGCTATGTCACACCTCTTTTCCTTGCCTGCATTGCAGAACCACTTGAGAAATATTGTAATTAAACAGACTGAGGTCAAAATATTGCCTTCATATAAATATGAGGGAATGTGGCTCAGCATAGGAGCAGGTGGGCCTGCTAGGTCACTGGCCAAGGACATAATGGCAAGCCTCCCCTCACTCCCCCAACACACAGCTTCATGTATTGCTTAGGGCAGAGAAAAAATTACAAGCTTTGTGGAGTCAAGCAATCCCATGAGAAAGACCATGCCTCCTGGTGCAGGAAAGTGTGAGAGAGGGGAGCAGAAAACACCCCAGGAAACATGAAATGAGAGAAAGTAGATACACAAGCACCCCCACAAACATGCGCACACAGGTGTACACAGCTACTTTTAACACAACCTGGGATAGGGGCTTGTATCAGCATATAGTATACTCATACCCATAAAATGTTCAGATGCCTCTCATTTGGCTCGAATCTGACAAAATGTCAGCAATGAAGTAATTATTTTAATCATAACTAGCTCAGTTCATTTTTCTTCTCTGGAATTTTTCCATTTCCTATTTGGGATAATGTTGGACTTCATTCTGAATCCTGGGAGTCTGTGGATTAAATTTATGCCCAATGAGTCCTACTAGGACCTCAAGATTTTCCAAATTTAAAAAAAAAAAAAATGCATCACTGATAAAAGAAGCATCCAAATATTTTTGCTACCTTGATATAACATTTCTAAACTTCATATACTCTTAGTGCTACCATGGACTTTGGTAATTATCAAATTCAACCCTTTTTATTTTACAGTCAACCTGTGTCAGAAAGCAGTGAAGTAAATTGTTTAGGGTAATATTAGAATTTTGACTCAGGGCTTGGGATTTTTGCAGGACCCATTCACTGCCTCTGCATCACCATAATGACTGATATCTCTCCCTCTACATTATAACTGGTACCATAAAGAACCCAGGCTTACCAACAACAGACTAAATGCTTTGTGTTCAAACCTCATTACAGTTACTGAAAGCCAACATTGTATAATCTAAAGTCTTAGAAAACAGCGTTTAATACCCAAAGAAATGTGTCCCACAGAGACTTGGTCACCGATTTTCTAAAACATCTAAAAATTGTCAAAGATCCTATCAATTGTCATATGATGAGAGAGACATCCTGTAACTATAAGAACAAAATAGTCTTCTAAAGCAGGTGATTCTCATTCTTATTTAGTAGGCTTCTTTCTGCTGCACAATTTTGCTTCTCTAAAGTCATTCTAACCTGCAGATTATTTGAGGACTTAGTGTTTACATCCTTTCTTAGAACTCTATCTTCTGTAATAACTGTCATTTATGTCAGTACTAAAAAATCAAGATGGCATGCCCTTCTCCCTTGAAAGATCAAAACTGACAAAATTACTAAGAAAAAAGTTTAAAATAAAAGCCTGTGCTTGGTTGTATGCCAATTGAAAGGGCAATAAAAGAACATACTGTTCACAGATAATGTAAAAAGTAAAAGGCTCTGCTTTTAATTATTACCAGGTCCCTGTAATTCTAAGCAATGTCAGTGATAAAACACCCCTCCCACCACAGCAGATCACTCCTCTTTCTTCCCACACTTGGTATTTCCCCTACCAGTACTGTTGATTCTCAGGTCCTTACATCCAAAGAATCAATATTAGCTGAATCCAGTGGCCCATAGTTATTTGCAGAGCCCAAGGCTTGAGAACATAGTTGAACAGGGTAAATTATCAACCCCTTCTAGAGATTGAGATGGATGCTGTGAGTATAAATCTCCTTCTTAGATCCCATGATGTAGAAACTATGGAAGTCAGGTATTATCAAGAACTGTCTTTCTCATCACGTAAAGAAGACTTGCTAGAGATGATCCTTTCTGATACTGAGCCAAAAATCTTACCTTTAAAAAGTTAACTTGAACTCTGAGTTCTGCCAGTTGCATCTGAATAACTAATAAATCATCAAGTATGTTTATTTTTTACTTCTCATTACATTGTAAATGTCAAGCTCCTTCATGCTTCTAGCCTTTTATTCAAGTTCAAAATGTACATGCTCTGTGAGGTTTCCCCTGTGTTTCCTAGACTTATTTGGCTATTTTCTGAGCTTCTGTTGAACTCTGTGTGTGCTTGACTCACCAACTCACAATCTGCTTTCTATCATCATCTCCTACCTAATCTGCTCTAGAAGAGCATTAATATTAAGTGTTAAAATATCTGTAGAATATATCTACAACTAAGCAATAGTCATTTGTCATATAAATGCTCAGCTGTAAACACAGCAGATACTTTAATCCTTATTTTACACACGAACAACAGCTACTTTTCCTTGAAAGTCTCTCCTCCCCTGACCTTCACGACAACACTCTCTTCTCAAACTAAGATCTGATCAGTCTTTTCTCTTTCAAAAAGCCCTTCATTGTGCCTCAAGGATACAACTGAAGCCTCCACCCTAGTTTGCACCACAATATGCCATTACAACCATTCATGCATGTGATTACGGTCTCCACTTTCTCCTCCACAGTGGAGTGCAAGCTTCCTGAATCTTCCTGAATCTTCAAGAAGGCTCATTGGTCCTATTCACCACTGTGTCCCAATAGGTCAGCATACTTTCTTTGAAACATTAGGCCTCCAGTAATAATTTGTGAAATAAATGAGTAAAAGAAGCAAATTGAGTGCCACACATTCTTCTGGGTATAAGTTTTTGCTTCTGTTTCCCCAGGACTCTCCAACATCAGTACTCTCTATTTCAGGAATGCCCACCAGCCTGTTGCCCTGATCTTACTGTATTGACCCCTTTCCTTTGCATCGTCTAACCATAAAGCTCCTATCATTATTTTTCCTCACTCTCTATGTCTTTAAGTCTGTCCCGAATGCTTCCCTATTCTTCCATCTGGATTAAATATTCCTCATCTGCTCTCCAAAAGTAACTTCTAGAATGCTTTGTCTTAGTAGTGACCAAACTATTAATATATGGAAATATTCTGAGTGTTTGCCTGTTTCTTGTAATTATCTATGAGAACTCTGAGGTAAAGAATGCCAACATTTCCCACTGTATCTCCAACATATTAAGGCATGTTTTAATGCCAAGATCTAGATTTGAAAAAGAAATCGTTCATTGACAGCAAGAGACTGAGATCCCATGTTTCTAGTAAGACACTGCAGATTATTTCTGCTCCCTACTATATTTTCAATACCTTGGCATTAGAATCATTCCATAAAGATTGTTTAATATGTAGCAAAAGTTGAGCATCCTTAATCTGAAAATGCAAAGTCTGAAATACTCCAAAATTCTAAACTTTTGAGCGCTGACAAGCCATAGTAACACCTTTGCTTTCTGATGGTTATTATACACAAACTTTGTTTCAAAAACAAAATTATTTAAAATACTATATAAAATTACCTTCAGGCTTTGTATATAAGGTGCATATGAAACATGCATAAATTTCATGTTTCAACCTCTGTTTCATCCCCAAGATCTCTCATCATGTATTTGCAGGTATTATAAAATCAGAAAAAAACCTGAAATCTAAAATGCCCCAGTCCCAACTATTTGAAGTGAGGGATATTTAACCTGTAATTGTAACATAACATTATCACTGAATAGACCTTTTTTATATTATTGTTCAAGCTGCATCCCTGAAAAAGAAAAGAAATAAAGAAAAGACATTACTACAAAGTAGGTCATTTAACCATAAAATAGATGTGAGTTGCATCACCATGAATCATAATATAAACTTTTTTCACTGTTTCACCATATGTCACTGTGGTAGATTGTTTGCAAAATGTCTGACATAATTATCTCCCTGTATTCATGCACTTGCATAATCCCCTCCCACACTGCATCTGGACTTGTTCACATGACTTGTTTTGAACAATGAAACGAGAGCAAGCATAGTAAAGGTAGAAGTTTGAAAAGCTCTTGCAAATTGAAGTTTGAAAAGCTCTTGAAAATTGGGTCCTGCCTTCTCATGCTACCAAGGATCATTCTGTCATCATATACGAACCTTGGACTAGCCTAAAGAAGGACATAAGAGATTTTATGGAGCAGAAGTAAGCCACCCAGCTAAGTGCCTCCACACATACCCCTTAGACCAGCCAGCAGCCAAGGACCAGACATGATTGAGGACTTCCTGGATCATGGGTTCTGGTTGAGCCTGTTTAGAACAGAATAATCTCCTGGCTTATCCACAGAATCCTGAGAAATAATGTTTATTGTTTCTAACTACTAACTTTGAGGATGAATAGTTGTTTAACAAAATCTAACCAATAGAGTTACAGAACTTAAATAATTGTGCTATGCCCATAAAAAATAAAATAACAACAGAAATTAATTGAAGTAACTGAGATGAACAGATATTTTTATTTATGACAGAAATAATCTTAGACTTGAAATCTATGTATTATATTTAAAATTAATCTATTAGTTCAACAGATATTATTGAGTGCCTACTCTCTGTACCCAGTACATATTTATATTATTCATTTGTTTAAAAAAATTTCAAATTAATACAACTAATTATTGTAAACTCATCTTCCAGTTCAAGACATAGCTTGTGCTCAGAATGAGCCTTAAATGTAGAGCACAAAGCAGAGCTCACAGAAAAAAGAAAGTCGTACTCAAAGAAACTGCAGTAAAATGTCTAGTCAAGTTCAGAGGGAAAAAAAGAAGGGAAAATATTTTTCTTTTTTCAGTGTTATGAGAAAATAGGAAATAAATATTTGTTTTCACTTGGTAACAACTTCAGAAAAGAAAAAAAAGAGTGACATATTGGAAGAGAAGAGGACATCAATGACAGCTCCTTCCTGGCCATAAGCAAGAGCTACCTGGGTCATGTGACGTCTGAAGGAAAGGAGGCTACAAGGAGCTAGTGCTCAGACCTTTCAGTGCTTCTCCGGGATAACGTAGAGTTAGCAATTTGGAAACATAGTCTCAATCATCCTTCCATTATCTAAGTCCATCTGCAAGGAAGATGCTCTTTCCCTTCTTCAAGGGTGTCATTACTGCAGTGTTGAGCTAGGATTGTGCCCCAATTAATTATGGGCAAAAAAAATAAATATCCATGCTTGAAACATAAAATGTAGGAAATGGCTTGCTTTTTATCAGGGAAAAGACAGAGTAATAAAATGACAGGAAGAGAAAGCAATAAAAGTCATCACAGGACGGCAGCGATGCCAGTTCGTAATTGAAGAGAATGTCTCCCAGGGGAGGCGTGTTCCAAGGAAAGGGTGAGCTGGAGCACGCAGGCTGTGGTTTTAAATGAAAAGACTTATTAGACAATCAAGTCAACGCGACAGCCCTGAAGTGCTGGAGAGTGCTTTGCTCCGGGACTCTTTCCCAGGCAGGAAGTTCACATCAGCCTTCGGATCACTACAGTTTTTCTGACATGAAAAAAACACTCTAGAACAAGTTAGAGTCCTTGCATGTGCTGTGTGATCTTGTACACCTACACATGCCCATGAAGCTATATTTAATAAACATATTGCACATATATGCACACACATACCACACACATATAGAGTGTATGTATATTATACATAGCATATAATATAAATGGATTGAGAGTTGATCTCTTTGGAGTGATTCGGGCCATGTTTCTGTAGCCTGAGTATGGCTCAAAATAGGCTCCCCTCAGGTAGAGTTTTATGTGATCTGTTATAGATTTTTTAAAAAGGATTTAATTCAGTAAACAAAGTGTTTGTTAAATACCCCTAAGTGACAAAAACTGTGCTACGTACAAAGCATGCAGTGATGGTCAAAAACATAAGGTCTCTGATTTGATGTAGCCTACTGTGTAGGGTGAAGCAGACAATTTATCAAACAATCACAAAAGTAGGAGCGTAAGTATGAGTCATAAGTACTAAAATCAGAGAGGTGTCATTAACACACACAGTAGAAGCGTGTAGCCCAATCGATGAGCTCCACAAAGATATCTCTGAAGAACTTATATGAGAAGAAATGACCTAAGTGAACCTTGCTAGTGGGGAGAGGAGAAAGGACCAGAGTAATGGGGGTATGGCATGTCCAGGGCCCTGGGGTGAGGGATTGATGAAGTGAAATTTTCAAGGTATTGACAGGTCAGGCAGAGCACAAGGCAGAGGAAGAAGTGGTATGAGACCACGGGGATGGGGAGAGGCCAGCTGGCCAAGGCTTTGGAAGCCATAGTGAAGATTCTGGATGCCTGTTAATGAAGACTTTCCACAAGAGCTAACTTACAGATGAACTTTTTGAGAAGAACTCTGACTTTAATACAGAGAACAAGTGGGAGAAGTCTTAAAATCAGCCCCAGGAGAACAATTGGAGAATGTTGCAGAGATCTGGGTGAGAGATGGACAGTGCACATCCTAGTGAAGAGGTGAAGGAAGTGGGGAGAAGTAGACAAAAATGAATACATTTAGAATGTATTTAGAGCTAATCAGTTTCTTTCTCATTTTACTTTCCTGAGGCTTCAGAATATACCTTGAACTTTTTTCTATATTAATAGGATTTATGCTTCTGTTGTCCCTGGTGGTTCAAATTCAGAGGCACCTACTTAATGGCAAACTCTGTTATATAATCACCATTTTCCAAACTATATTTCAACTGTGTCTCACAGAACATATGCACTGTAAAACCAGCTCAGGTTATAAACCTCTTGGGAAACTCTACACAGTAAATCCCTTCTTGAAGAAGACAGTGCTGAGTTGTTCTTTCATAAAAACATGCACTGAACTTCATCTCGCTCAACATTTGCAAAGTGCATTTGATCCAAATCCAAATATCTTTGCGTGTGTTTTATTTTGGAAAACTTTTATTATTTATCTTGAAAAGCCACTAATATACTTGAAAATAGTACCGTCATTATCTCAAGTTCAATGAGATTGTGATTTAAAGCTTTACTTGCCACCTAGTCTTTCTTAAAATTTCAATATCACAGGTTTCCAAATGACTCTCAAAACCATGAGTACTAAGGATTCACAGTTTCCCTCAAGGGTGAATTGGTAGCTAGCCTTGTTGTTTCACATTCTTTCTTCAAATACAACAGTGAATCACTTTTTATCTGAGGAAAAACCACACCTTGCCTTTTTAGTAACTACTTCTCACCTGTAACACTCCACTCTCTCACTGAACCCAACACTTGTTAAATGCATGGCTCTGAGCCCATCTACTTCACAAGGAGTGTTCTGCTAATAATATCACCAATAAACGCACTTCTTGAATTTCACCCTGAAATCTCCAACTTTATAAACAGAGCAAAAAATTGATTAGAAGGAATAAGAAAATGCCAAGCTAGAGGAAAAGAATACAATGGTTTGATTTTTTCTCACTTTCTTAAAAAGAGAAAAGTTTAAAAAAGAAAACAAAACACCTCTTTTAAGCATTTTAAAGCTATTTTTTCCCCAGGCATTATCTTCACAGACATTATCCACAGACGTTATCTCTTTAATTTTTATAGGACTTCACTGAAAAAACACTTTTCTCCCAAGCAGAGATACATGAGTACAGGTTTCTTTTTTAAAATGCAGTTTACAAAAAATTTTTACCAAAAAGAAAACAAAACAACAGCAAAAAAACTATTTTTTTTCTCCTAGGAGTATTATCTATTGATGATTTTCCTATTACTTTAAAGTAAAGTATAGTAAAGTCTTTAAAGGAGGTAGTTTTAAATTATCTCCACTTCACAGCAGTGGAAACAGACTATGTAGCATGACAACCCCAAAGCTTAGAGGGCCTGCATGTAAGGTTCTTTACATATTCCACAGAAGTCACCCAGAGGTCCAACAGGGAAAGACATTGGTTTACTAGAACTTGCTGAAGGCACTGATGGCAGCAGGTCAGTGCTGAAAGAAACCACACTTGAGGCAGAGTAGCAAACAGTTTTATAGTCAAACAAGTCAATTAATCAGATTCCTATCCAGCATTTACAAATTACATTGATTGCACGTGATGACCACATTATTTTCGGTTCTGCTGGGTCACCTGCACCTTGTGACTCATTATTGGGAATATGCATATCCTTCAGAGACCAGCCTTGGCCAGTGGTTACTTTCTGGGGGAGGGAAGACGGGTCCATGTCTGGACAATTGCCTCACACTTCACTCTTACATTACCATTTTCCACCCTTATAAGCCACGTAACATTGATCTTCCCTGAGGTGGTAACATGAGTCAAACATGGAATATGCAATGAAGGCACAGGATCCAAACAGTAAAATTGCTACAGTGATTATATCACTTGTGATTACTTCTTGCCAAAAAGAATAAGCTTCGTGATAGAAAGGGTTTTAGGCTAAGGGTGATAGGATAGCTGTTTGAGAGGGACAAGCAAAAGTAAATCCACCTTAGCAGGTAAAATGCATACAACGTTCCTGTCCTGTGATGACACCGTGGTACTTTGGTGAGGCTTCCCTGGCTTGGAATACCATGCCCTATCGGGCCCAAGCACCCTCTTGTCCATGACATGAAAAGACAATGGGGACGTTCTGAATTCCACATAGAAATAATAGTCCTCCTTTGGAGTATTTGAGACCCAGGGTTATTACTCTCAACAGTATTTGTTTATTTTCTCTTAACCATAGGATGAATAACTAAATATGATCTGTCCCCTCTCCCCAGGGGGCCAGCAGGGAGCACCCACGGGGTTGATTGAACTTCCCAGGGCTGAGGGAGAGCATTCTTTCCAGGTACTATGTCTTGTGGAGCCGGAAGCTTCCCCAGCTTGGTTACCATGACAATTCTTGCATCCTGATGTGCATCCTCAAGGTGTTGCCTACAGTTGTGTCAGCATGTCTAGGAATGCTGGACGGCCTGCACAGGGTCTGTCAATGACAGCACAGACTGCTTCATGCAACCGGATCATCCACCCCTGCAATTAGTGTTGATCTAGCTTTAAAGCATCCTTTAGCTTGTCATTCTGGTACTGCTTGAGCCCCACGAATTCCAGCACCCCGAGCGCCCCATCATCATACTCCTTTTCATGTGCTACCACATCCAGGATACCACTTCTTCACCTTGGCATGGGGTCACCTCAGGGTATAGGATGCCCAAGCTGCAAGCCTCCATGGAGACGCCTGGCACGTTGCCTTCCCACAGCGTTTTCTGTCCAACGTGTCCAACATGTTTCAGCACCTCTCTGGGTCTGTGACCAAAAGGCAATGGGAAGGTAAAATTTTCCCTGCCTTGCTCAAGCCCCCAGGCATGTCCCTCCTGGGTGACATTTACATCAAATCACATGGGGGGAGGAGATTGGTTTAGAATGTCCAATGCCAGCACAGCTCTCACAGTGCTTTTGAATGCCTATTGGCCCTCCACGTCCAGTCCCAGTGGGATCCTCCTTTGGTCAGTCTATACAGGGGTTATTATCTGTGCTAAACATCAGACAAATGCCCTCCAGTAAATACCCCAACAAGCCCCAAAATTCCTGCAGCCGCTTGGGCAGTTTTGGGCAGGGAAAAGCCTGGATCTTGTCAATAACAGCGGATAATCCTTTCCCTGCAAAGGAGCGATCAGCTGGAGTGTTGCCTGCTCTAGGACTCTAAGAGAATCAGCAGAGGTTAGAGAAGCTGATACAGGGCACTCCCAACTTGACAAATCTTGAGCGACCAGGCCATGACTCAGTGTAAGTCTATACATGCGAACTGGTCTCGACCATCTGCATGGATATCAACACTAAAGAAAGCATTAGTCAACAGCAGAGAGATTTCAGCAATACACCAAGTCCTGGTGTGTATTCCAACCTGGGGCTCACTCTGAGATCTGGCTGCACCACGACTGGGAAGAGAGCAGGGCCAACCAGGACCAGCCTCTAGGGACCCTGCACACTCTGGTCCTGCCTCATAGCTGCCTGCCAGCTGACTTTTTCCTTGGAAGGAGTCTCCTTTTTGCCAAGGGTCCAGTACATGGTGAACTCAGTGTGTGCCCTCAGATGTACAGAGGAGGTTGACACATTCTTTGTGTTTCAGCCAACTCCCTAGTCCAGGGCTGGGATGGAAGGCTCTCATCCTCTGGGGAGCTCTAGGCTCAACCCAAGGACCAAGTGACCATTCCAGGGGCCCCCTACTCCATTTTATTTTGTAGCCTCAAGGGTGGAAATCTCCTTGTTACTGGGGATCCACTCGAAAACTTGGACTGTAGCCCTCTTTTCCAAGATAGGGTGGTAAGGCTTTTCTTTGGAGAGTTGTTTCCATAATCCTACCAACAAGGCATTGTGTTGCTTATTTAAATCTACCTTGTTAGGATCTATCCCTGCCTTAATCAAATCCATCTGCATTTGCTGCCAGGTCACTGTTATGGGACCCTCTGCCTCTTTTTTCCCCTTTGGGTTCTCTTTCACCTTCAGAACTCCCTGTTTCTGCCTATCTAATCCATTTCTCCCAGGTCCACTATGACCTGTGGGACCCCCTGCACTGTCCCACCTAGTAGCAGACACAGCACAGATATCAGTGTTACACGGGGGAGGGTGGAGTTGACTACAGCACCTTATCTTTCATTCCAGCCCTAAAGGGTACTGCCTCGGGGCCTTCAAAGGGTCTACGTATATGGCATGACACATTCCTGTTTCCAGAGGTAATCCTGCAGCTCCTCCACGGTTTTCACTGGGAGAGGAGAGGAAGGACTACCCCCCTCCTCATTTGACCAAGTGTCTCTACACCCTGCCATGAGTCATGTTAGCAGTGAGGCGTTCTTATCATGATGCTCTGCTCCATATCTACAAGGTCCGACCATTAGGTTCTCGAATCATCACAGAAACAGGACTTCTTATCTCATTGCTGAATCTCACTATGGGCACCTTCAAAGTCCCCCCTTTGTGAAGTTATGCACCAAAGCCAGTGCCTCATTGACTCATCTAAGCAATTTTGGAACTCTTTTTCTTGAATTGCCATCAGAGCTGTTTGTTGAGGTCTGATAACTAAGTTTGCGAACTTGACATCACGCGCTTACATTGGCAGCATGGTCCAAATAACTTTGGAACACCCTCCCTACTCATCTGATCTGGCTCCCAAGGACTTTTTTCTTTGTCCGAAGATAAAGGAAATAGTGACAGGAAAGCATTTGATGACATTCAGGACATCAAGAGTAATACAATGACATCTCCGATGTCAACTCCAGAAAAAGTTTCAAAATTGCTTTAATGGGTGAGCGAGGTGCTGGCATTGGTGTATGATTTCCCAAAGAGAGTGCTTCAAAGGTGACCATAGTGATATTCAGCAATGAGATATGGAGCACGTTTTCTAGCATGAGATGTTCCTCCTCCCTCTGGACTGTGGCCCTCCAGCCACTCCTCTTGTGTCTTTATTTTATTTTCTGAATAATCACCAGGTGAGCCCTTGTCTCTGAGGATCCTTCCATCTCCTCTATTGTCTCTATCTCCTCCTCCTCTTCTGAGGAGTCCAGTTCCTCTGTGGCAGTCCCATGTTCGTGGGTCCCATCCCCCGTGGGCTACCACAATGCGGATACATGCCACAGTCAGATGTTCACCTTTAATTTTTGCAAAGTGGCATGCTAAGTCGTGTAACTGGCCTCTAGTCTCCTCAAGTCATCAACTGAACATGTCCCTGCTTTCTGCCTGAATTAACCAAATTAACCAAGCATGTCCTTTTGATCTTCATTTCTCCTGCAAGGTCTGGACCTGGCTCCTCATGGCTGTCTCCTGCTCAGAAGTCACTCAGAAGGCAAAAAGCAGAGATTGTGCCACAGCTGCTGTGGTTGCACAACTGGCTTTTCTTCTTCTGAAGTTGTCCCTTCTCATCAACTTCTTTCAATAGTAGTTGAAAACCCCAGCTGGCATTTTTGGGGTGTCCCTATACTTATACGGCAGCCCCCAGCTATTTACAAAGCTGGCAACTTTGGACCACATAGTACCAGTGACCCACCCTGGGATTGCCCCCAGTGGACATTACTGGGATTTCCCCCAGGTGATGTTCCTCTTCCCTCTGTCTTCCCTGTGGTGGCTACAATGGGGGCTTCTCTGGAATATCCTGCTGACTATGCCAATTGTAATGTGGCAAACCCAAAGCTGAGACAGCTTGCATGCAAGGTTCTTTACATATTCCAAAGAAGTCACCTGGAGGTTCACAGGGAAGACATTGGTTTAGTAGAACTTATAGGAGGCACTGATGGTGGTGATTTGGTCCCATCCATGTGACACTGATGGCCATGGGTCAGTACTGAAAGAAAACACACTTTGGGAAAATACAGCCAACAGTTTTATAGGTAAACAAGTCAATTACTCAAACTCCTGTCGGATATTTACAATTGCATTGATTGCACATGATGACCACATTACTTTCAGCTCTGCTGGGCCACCTGCACTCCATGACTCACCATTGGGAACATGCATATCCTTCAGAGACTAGCCTTGGCCAGATACTGCTTCCTGGGGGATGGGGAGAAAGAAGCCAGATACAGGGGGAAAGGGTCTATGTCTGGACATTTACCTCACAGACTGTGACAAAGTCCAGTATCATTTCTAGGTCATATGGCTAAGATTCTAAGCAGATTTACTCATCCCAAACCTTCTCCTCACCCCTTCCAGCTTCCTCAACACTGACTGTCAATAAGGACCCAAAGGTAGCATAAATGTATATATTTGAGTATATGTTTTGGTTTGGGAGTTGTAGGGTATTTGGAGTTAGTGGTCTTGGGATCACATCATCAAAATTCTTAGAAAATTATTTACTACCTTTTTCTTATTTAAAGCATATTTAGCATTGTTTTAATTTCAATGTATTCAGCATCTATATTTCTGCCCCTTTTTGCCACCACTTTGCAGGGACATAAAGCACCTTTCCACATATGATACATTTCAACAGCTTTTCCAGTGTCTTCTCTTTAAGAAGATATTTAATAAAATATTTTTAAATACAAGCTTTCCATCATAACATAAAGGCAAAAATAATTAATTAATTCAATAGCTATAACATACATAGCTCTTGTATCCAGGGACTTTGCTGGCCTGCACATAAAATAGTAAAAAGAAAGAAAAAAGAAAACAATTTTTCCTCCCGAAGGAAATTGAAATAAATAGGAGATACAGACAAAAGAAAGAGAAAATGTAATGTTAAAAAATATTATAAGTAAAAGCAGGTGTTCTGGAATTTAAAAGTTCCAAGCGATCTTGTTTTGGAGATTTTGGAATAACTTCTAGAGAAAGCGATGTCTCATCTAAGAAAATGTGTAGAACTGAACCAAATTAAGGGAAGACTAATAGTTTTTCAGGAGGACAGAATGATGCATTGAAAGCCTGCATGCAAAGGGGTGTCATGGAGCTGGAATCCACAGTGTGAGGATAGAAATTTTAAAGAGTTTATAACAGTAAGCAAGAGAGTCATATAACCAAATTCGTATAAGAAGTTGACTGTGAGCTGAGTAGAGACTTAATTAGGAATAATGAAAGGTAAGGCTGGGATTTCAGTTTGAGGTTGTTGCTGTCAGAGGTGCAGTGTGGCTGCCCAGTCTTGGAAGTAGTAGGTCCAAGGTATCTGTGGATCATCCAGATGGAAAAATCTAGTCAACCAATAGCCCTAGAGATCTGAAAAGTCTGGTTGAACAAGAATAGATATGCTAGAGAAATGAGCTAGAAACAGTAATTTGGGGGCATTGCTGTGGAAGAGGCCAACAAAAAAATATGCACAGAGTAAAAAGAATGAGAGTCTGGGACAAAGGCAGTATCTAAAGGACAGTGAAAGTGATTGTTATGAGGAAAACACAGAAAAATGGGAAAGAAAAACATACCACGAAACCCAAGGTAGAGAGAATTTTGAGATGAGAGAAGTCATCATTGTCAAACTCTGCGAAGCTAAGAATAAAAACTGACACCTGGATGAAAAGATGAGCTCTGAGAATTAATATGCAATGCGGAAGCCAGAATTTGCTGGAACAGGAGAGAGTAACAGTTATTGGGACACACAGAACACATACAGACAACTCTATAAGACTCTAAATTAAACCATAAGAAGTAGATCCACTAATGACTGAGATACAGAATTGACAGTTTTTAGATAATGGGGATATGCTGCTGCATATGAATGGTATGTTTATGTTATTCAATCACTGATAAGAGTTGCTTGTTGCTAGGAAGAGAATGGGTAATACAGAGAGAAAAGGGGAAGATTGGGAGAGAGAGAGATGTCTCAGAGGGTGGGCTCTCGGGGGGGCATTGGATCCAAAGGCAAATAGGACAATGGGCTTCAGACAGAAGTGATGCCTCTTGTATTGTAACTCAAAGAAAGGGAGAAAACAGCAGAAGAAAGCAGGCAAATATTTACATCAGGTGGCAATAAACTTAAGGATTTCTGATATAAGTCAGTTGCATTTTCTCTAAGCAGTTTAGTTGCATGTTTTCTAAGCAGCAGGAGGCAAGCAGAAGAGGAGTTTGAGGAAAGTGCAAATGTTTATTAGGAAGAAAACTAAAACTGTTACAGTCCAATGCCCAGTTGAAAGCAGAGATTGGATGATCAGCGAATCAGAGGCAATGAAAATATTACACAGCAAGGGACCTCGGAGATCCAGGCATTGCAAGAGAATGGTTATAGATAGCACTGGGCTAAAGTCTAAAGAAGACTGCCAAGGAAACGAAGACAAGTGTACGATTAACAGACCTGAAGAAAACATAAGAGGACAAGGAACTGGAAGACCTGAAAGTTTAGTTGGGCAACATTGTAGGGAAGGTTGTGCGAGAGATCTTAAAATATAAGTTGAATGATAATTGCTGTATGAGGAAGTCTGGAAATCCAGGAAGTAGACTTTGACTATATTAAGATCTGACTACTTAAGAGACAATAGGCTAGTGGAAGACTTAGATGATAAACAACCTGATGAGGTTGCCACCAGAATCTTCAATGATGCTGGGGTGTAGATTCTGGGAGACTGTGAAAAGCGAAAAAAGCTGACATTTTTTCATATGTGTTTTTGGTGGTGGCTTTTGTTTACTTTTTTAAGGGGTAGTAGTCTGAAAGTAGAAATCAAGTTGAAGAAAAAAGTCAACCTCTCCTTCTGAACTTGAAGGAGGTGAGAGTGAGGAACAATGAGAATAAACCTTTGGAGAAGGGCTACAGGTATGACACGGCTCACACAATGTAGCTGAAGCAGTTATTAGAGGCAGCATTAATTCAAGAAGTCAAGATCTCATGTGTTTAGCATTAGATTTTTTTTCTATACACAAGGTGCAGCTTGTATGTGTGAGTGTGTGTGGGTATGCTCTTGTGTGCATGTGAGTGTTTGGGGGAGAAAAGGAAGAAGGGAAATATGCTTGAAAAGGAGAAACATAGCTTACTAAATGCAAAGCAAATAGAGGACAAAGTCCCTAACCCCTAATTTGCATTTTAAGGTATTTAAAGTATTTTCAGGGAACACAATGTGAAATGACAGAACAATTATAAAATAAATTATCAAAATTACATAGAAAATACTGAATACATAAGCTTGAAGATAATAAAAGGTCAAAGAGTGATTCTAAATAATGTCGTTCCAAAAACAATATAGAAATCATAGCTGAGAAACCATGCATCCAGTTGATGGCAACCACATATAAATTAATCACAGAAAAACTTTAATAAAATTCATGCAGTCTAACTTC
Source organism: Carlito syrichta (assembly GCF_000164805.1). NCBI lineage: Eukaryota > Metazoa > Chordata > Mammalia > Primates > Tarsiidae > Carlito > Carlito syrichta. Next base: position 182,973 of record NW_007246681.1, on the reverse strand, counting down.
CACTAGCATTACACATCCTTCTCATAGCTTTGGGTCCAGTTTGAACAAGAGGACAATATAAACACCTTATTATTTTCCAAGTCACACAATCTCTATTCTTAGACTCCATGGACTTAATGTTATTGACATTGTTTTACTCTATTTTTCTCTGTGCTTTCACTGTTATTAATCAATCTCCAAGTAAAGAGTGTGCATAGAGGGAGTCTCTCCCAACCAAACTTCATTTTCTATGTATGTCATTCCTCCTAGATTGTTCTAAAGCTTCAACAAGTCTTTTCCAGTGAGATTTATTTGACACTTCGTTGGCTTTTTGCACCACTGAGTCATCTGATTTTTGCTTTCTATAGTTTCGAATCTACCCTTGTATTTTTCTAATCCCTTGTGTTTATCTTCATTAATTCCATCCCTCCTACCACTTCTAATTCTTCTATCTTAGGCCTCTGCCATAGCCTCACTCTGCCCATTTTAATTTTTCTCTTCTAACCTCATTTTGTTCTCCCTTTTTCTGTCCTACACTCACCTCAATTTTTCCCCAGATTTATTAAGGTATAATTGCCAAATAAAAATGTTATATATTTATGTACAGTGTGATGTTTTGATATATGTATACATCATGAGGACTAAATCGAACTAATTCAAATATTTATCACTTCATTTACTTATCATTGTTTTGTGACAAGAACTTTTAAGATCTAAACTTCCAGCAATTTTTCAAGTATATGTTATTATTAACAGTAGTCACCATACAATGCAATGGCTTTCCTGGACTTATTCCTCCTAACTGAAACTTCATTTCATTTCACCAACAACGAACTCTCCTTTCCTCCCTCACTCCTTCCCTGCAATCCCCGTTCTGCTTTCTGCTTCCATGAGTTTGATATTTTTAGCTTCCACATAAGTGAGATCATGCAGTAGTTGTCTTTCTGCACCTGACTGATTTCACCTCATATAATATCCTTCAGGTTCACCCATGTTGTTGAAAATGGAAGAATTTTCTTCTTTTAAAAGGCTGAATAGTATTCTATTGTGGTATGTGTGTGTATACCACATTTTCTTTATCCATGCACCCATCTATGGATACTTAGATTGTTTCCTTATCTTCACTATTATGAATAATGCCACAATGAACTTGGAAGTGACAGAAGTGCAGCTTTCTCTTTGACACACTGATTTCATATTCTTTGCATGTATACCCAGAAGTAGGGTACTGGACCATATGGCAGTTTTTTTGTGACTCTTTTAAGGACCCTCCGTACTGTTTCCCATAATGGCTGTACTAATTTATGTTTCCACCAATCCTCTATTAAGGTTCACATTTCCTCACATCCTCACCATCTTTGTTATCGCTTATCTATTGGACAATAGCCATTCTTGATAAAGTGTGAGGCGAGGCGATACATCATTGTGGTTTTAATTTGCATTTCCCTGATAAGTAATTATGTGTTATTACATCCAAAATCCTAGAATATATTCCACTTGTGTTTATAATTTGGAAACTTGAAATATATACATTTCTTAATCATGTTACTAGAAAAATAAGTTATCATTGGTGAAAGAGAAATATACACATGCCCAAAGCACTTCACTACAAGAGGTTGACTCTCAAACGCTTCTACAGGCAAGCTATTACCCACATCTACAATATTAAATCATAATATATATGTATGTATATACCCGACTTTCCATATTATTCCTTTGGTATCTGTGGATTCAACCAACTGCAGAACTTTTATTCCCACCAACACTGCAGAAGGGTTTTGTTTTCTCCACAGTCAAGCCAACATTTACTATTTTTTGTCTTCTTGATAATAGTCACTTTAATTGGGGGAAGATGATATCTCATTATGATTTTGCCATTCATTTCCCTGATGTTTATTGATATTGAACATTTTTTCATGCATCTGTTGACCATTTACATGTCTTATTTTGAGAAATATTTATTCATGTATTTTGCCATTCTTTAATCAAGTTATTGTTTTGCCATTGAGTGTTTTGCATTCTTTATATTTTCTGGAAAGTAATCCCTTTCCCAGGATTTAATATCAAATATTTGCTTAGTTTCCAAATATTTACTCCCATTGTGGTATCTACACTCTGTTGATTGTTTTCTTTGCTGTGCAGAAGTTTTTTACTTTGATGTAATTCCATTTGTCTAATTTTTTTCTAATTCCATTTGTCTAATATTTTGTTACTTATGCTTTTGAGTTTTTATCCAAAAGTTCCTTTTCTATACCAATGTCATGGATCATTTCTCCTATGTTTTCTAATAGTAGTTTTATAGGTTTGGGTCTTAATTTAAGTGTTTGATTGATTTTAAATTGACTTTTGTGTATGATAAAAGATAGGGATCTAGTTTCATTCTACTACCTATGGACACCCAGCTTTCCCAGCACCATTTATTGAAGAGGGTGTCTTTTCTCCCAATGTATGTTTTTGGCTTCTTTGTAAAAATCAGTTAAATCAATTTTGCATATTTAGATTTACTTCGGGGCTCCCTTTTCTAGTCCATTGATCTATGTGTCTATTTTTATACTAATATCATACTGTTTGGTTGCCATAGTATTGTAATATATTTTGAAATCATGTAATGTGCTACTGCCAGCTTTGTTCATTTTGCTCTGCATTACTTTGGCTATTTGGAGTCTTTTGAGGTTCCATATAATTGTTAGGATTTTTTTTCCTGCTTATTTGAAGAACATCACTGGTATTTTGATTGGGATTGCATTAAATATGTAAGTTGTTTGGTGTAGTGTGTTCATTTTAACAATGTTAATTCTTTTGATCAATGAGCATGAGATGTCTTTTCATTTGTTTATGTCCTCTTGAAATTCTTTCATAAGCATTTTGTAGTTTTGCTTAGAGATCTTTTACTTCTTTTTTTACATTATTTGTGTATAGAAACACTACTGATTTTTGTATGTTGATTTTGTATCCTCCAACTTTACTGAATTTGTTCATCATGTCTAGGAGATTTTTAGTGAAGTTTTTAGGTTTTTTTAGTTTTAGGGTTTTAAGTTTTCAATCCCTTAAACGTCTCTGTTAGTATTGCCTTTGCTGTGTTCCATAGGTTTTGTTATATTGTGTTTCCATTTTTATTTGTCTCAAATATTTAAAAAATTTAACTCTTAATTTCTTCAGTGACCGCAGTGGTCATCCAGGAACATGTTATTTAATTTCCTTGTACTTTTACAGTTTCCAAATTAATATGATTTTGAATTTTTGAAGTTTGTTAAGATGTATTTTATTGCCTAATATATGGTCTATTCTTGAGAATGTTCCATGTGCTAGAGAAAAGAAAGTGTATATTCTATAATTGTGAATATAGTGTCCCATAATTGCCTGTTAGGTTCTTTTGGTCTAAAACGCAGTATCAAGATAATCTTTCTTTGTTGATTTTCTGTCTACATGATCTGTCCAGTACTGATAGTGGGATGTTGAAATACCCAACTATTATTGTACTGGAGTCTATTTCTTTCTACAGCTCTAATAACATTTGATTATACATCTGGGTGCTCCAGTGCTGGATGCATATATGAAATTTGTTGTATAGTCATGCTATATTGACTGCTTTATCATTATATAATTACCTTTATTATCTCTTTTTGTTTCTTTTGACATAAAGTCTGTTTTATCTATGTAAGCATGACTACTCCAGTTTGCTTTTGGTTTCCATTTACATGGAATATCTTTCTTCATTTCTTCACTTTCAGTCTATATGTGTCTTTACAGGTGAAGTGAGTTTCTTGAAGGCAGCGTATACTTTGGTCATTTAAAAAATCTGTTCATATCTACAATAAATAAAAAAAAAAAAAATCAGCCGGGCGCATGCCTGTAATTCAAGCTACTTGGAAGGCTGAGGCGGAAGGATTGCCAGAGCCCAGAAGGTCGAGGCTGCGGTGGCCGGGAACGGCCACTGCACTCCAGTCTGGGCAACAGAGTGAGACTCCAACTCAAAAAAAATCTGTTCAGTCAGTCTCTATCATTTAAGTGAGAATTTAATTCATTTACATTCAAAGTCACTGTAGATAAGTGAGAATTCATTTTTGCTATTTTGTTAATTGTCCTCTGGTCTCTCTTTTCACCTCTTTCATTTTTCACTACTGAAGTTTAGAGGTTTTCTATAGTGGTAATATTTGAGTCCCTTATCTTTTTTGTATACCTGCTCTACCAGTGAGTTTTATACTTCTGTGGTTTTTGAAGATGGTTTACATCATACTTCTGCTTTCAGATGTAGTGCTCCCATTAGCACTTTTTATAGGCTAATCTAGTGGTGATGAATGCGCTCAGCTTTTCTTGCCTGGTAAAGACTTTATTTCATTTTTTATTTTTGAAGAATGGTTTCAATGGGGACAGTGTCCTTGGCTAATAGGTTTTTTTCTTGCAGCACTTTGAATATTTACTCCCATTCTCTACTGGCCTGCAAGGTTTCTACTGTGAAATTCGTACTTAGTCTGATTGGAATTCTGTTGTATGTAACTTGGTACTTTCCTATTTTTTTTTCTAGAATTATTTCTTTGACTTAGAATTATTTCTTTTGACAGTTCAAATAAAATGTGCCTGGGGAAGTGGAGGCACACCTCATCAACAAGGGTACCTACATAATGAATATTTGTATACCTAACCCTGAGTTGTACCCCACATCTTTAAAATGAGAAAAATTAAAAGTTTTTAAAAAATGTGCCCTGAAGAAGAATTTTCTGGATTGAATCTTTTTGGGGATCTCTGTGCTTCCTGTATCTAGATATCTGTAACTCTTTAAAGGCTTGGGAAGTTTTCAGCTATTACTTTATTACATGGATTTTTAAAATATCTTTGACTAGCTATATTTTTGGTAGAACTCCAAAAATTTGAATATTTGTTTACTTTATAGTGTCCCTTGTGGCAATAAATAGGTTTTGTTCATTTTTCTACTTTCTTTTTTTCAATCGAACTGGTTATTTCAAATGACCTGTCTTCAAGTTCAAACATTATTTATTTTGCCACATGGATTGTTCTCTTCTTGCTCCATTTTAGTGTAACTTAATAATTTTTATTTTTAACTAAATTTTCAAGCAAAATATGTCAAGTATCACATAAATTAAAGAGCTAAATTTATTTAAGCATGCAGCAAAAACAGAAACTGCACAAATAACCATGCTCATGACCATACACACATCCTAATTGTGATAAAGGAATCACACAGAATCATATCATCAGTGGTACATGTATGGATGAAAAAGTCTGGGTTTAAATGAAGAGAGGGTTATTTAAAAACTCAGTGAGAGGGAACCCAGAAACTGGGAACATTGTGCCTCACTGCATCATTGAACTTTATCACAGAACTCTCCATTCACTATCTCCTGAGACTCTCAGGTATACAACTGACCCTTTTCCAGGTGCAACATAATCTTTTTTTTCCCTCCTCCAACAACAACAAAAATACGTAATGAAAAGCCAACAGCAAACAGACAAAACATCACTACCATTACCAATGACAAAATACACAAAAGGCCTGAGAGGTTTTGATTGCTGGATAGTTTCTGAGAACCATCTTCATGTTTTAATGCTGTTCTTTTTTCTTTTTTTCTTTTTGTGTTTCTTTTTGTTTTCTTTAATTTTTTTTATTTTAAATATGTGGGGTACAATTCAGGGTTAGGTATACAAATGTCCATTATACAGGTACCCTTATTGATGAAGTGTGCTCCCCTCCCTCAGCAGATTCCCATTATTGCCAATCCTGTATCCCACCATGCCCCCGGAAGTTTCCCAATACTGCCAATCTTTTTCTTATAGTATTATTATAATTGTTCAAGGTCCATTTATGAGTGAGAATATGTTATACTCAGTTATTTGTTTCTGTGATACAAATTTTATGCCTTGAGGTCTTGTCTGTTTTCACACCCCCAACATTATTAAACCAAGCCTTAATGTGTGAAGGATCCTTCAGCTATCCAGACCACAGTGAGAGTTTGGGGCTCCTGATTCATAGCTCTATGGCTTTTTCACAGAATTATGCTAGTTAGTGATTTATAGCACTAACACAAGACTGGTGTAAATTATTTTGTAAAAAAAAAAAAAATCATATTGTAACGTGTCCAATAAATCAGTTATCATATTGGATTTGTCACTTTGAAATTCATACATTTCAAGATCACACCTTGACTTAAATGATATATATTAAATCTGATTGCCCTATTTAAATATTTAGTTTTTAACATAAAGTAATACACGTCCATCATAAATCACCAGAGACAGTATAAATATAAAACAAAAGTCACCCCAGCTGACTGTAGTCCCATAAGTCCCATCTCTAGAGGAAGCACTGTTTACCACAAATGTGAAAATCCTGGCTATAGAATTCCCCCAGTGCTCTTGGAAATTGTTCACAGCAGCATGTGCAAATCTACCTCTGTCTTTTCCATACTGCATCGTACTCTTCATTTTCAGTTATTTGCAATATATTTAATCAATTTTCTCCCGATGGACAATTGTTTCTACATTTTTGTTGGAAGAATGCAAAAAAAGCATCCTTGAACTTGCATCCTTCCATACTTGTATGCACTAAATGCCTAGCAGTAAGATGTGCAATTTTAATCTTTTTCAGAGCTTGATTTATTGATTGACTGTGTAGACTTAAAGTGATAGAGAATATACTAACAGGGTAGATGAAATGTAAAAGTATACCATAATTGTAGCTTTACATTGTGGTGCACACAAACACTTGTGTTATTTATTAATTTATTATATTTTTAAATTTTTTTTATTTTAAAGATGTGAGGTACAATTCAGGATTAGGTATACAAATGTTGATTATGCAGGTACTCTTATTGATGTAGTGTATTCAAACATTTATTTAAATGTATTTTTATTACCTCATTTAGGACAGAAGTCATTGACATTATTGATGAGTGATTGAAGCTTTGTCATTTCACTGTTTTCTTCTTAATCAGAACAAACATATTAACCAGAATACATTTTAAAATATGTAGGCAAAATATATGAATGTGCATTTCACCAAAGAGCTTGATTGGTTGCAGATAAACACATGAAAAAAGTATTGAAATCATGAGTCATTAGAAAAAATGACTGTTTCTAACATAAGTCATTAGAAAAATGACTGTTAGAATGGAAAAAATTAAAAGCAACTGCCATGAAAATTTTAGGTGAGGATATTTAATAACTGTACATTGTTGTTGGAAACATGAAATGGTACAACCACTTTAACATTATGTAGCACTTAAAAAGTTAAACATTAGGCTTGGCTAGGTGGCTCAGCCTGTAATCCCAGCACTTATGGAGGCAGAGGAGAGTGGATTATATGAACCTGTGGGCTCAAGACCAGCCCAGGCAACTTGTCAAGACCTCGTATCTAAAATAAATAAAAAATAAATTAGCTAGGCGTGGTAGTGCATGCCTGTAGTTCCAGCTACTTGGAAGGCTGAGGTGGAAGAATCACCAGAGCCCAGCAAGTTGACACTGGGGTGGCCGTGATTGTGCCACTGCACTCCAGCCTGGGTGATGGAGTAAGACCCCAACCAAAAAAAAAAAAAAAAAATTAAACATTCATGTACTCTGTGAGGAAGACATTGAACTTTTAGACACTAACTCAAAGGAAATGAAAGCATATGTTCATGTAAAAGCGTATACAACCATGGCATAGCATTTTGTTTGTAAAAGCCAAAAACCCATATGCAAATTCACAAAAATAAATTAACTGCGGTACATGTATTTTATAGAATAAATAAATACTCAGCTACAAATTGAATCACACTGCAAGAGAGAATCTCACAATGATCATGTTTGCATGAAAGGAACCAGACAAGAAAAGTTAAATATATTAATATCCTAGAGGAGGCAAATAATCTAATAGCAAAAGAAATCAATAGTTTACTCTGAATATGGAACTGCGGAAGACAGAGAAAGAGTAATTATAAAAGGGCACAGGGTAACTCTGGAGGTGATGGATATGTTCATGATTGTGATTGGTTTGATAGCTTCATTTGTGTATACATATTTTGAATTGTATAAACTGTATGCAACAGATGCGTAGTTTACTGTATGACAATTATACCTCAATAATTTTTTAAATGTATTTCACATGAAAATCTAGATTTAACCCTTATTTTAGAAAACAAACCAAAAAAATAATAAACCCATGTTCAATCACCCTCTGTGTCCTGAACTTTAGTAGCAAAGACTAATCAGCAATGTGGGGCCATTTCCACCTGAGTCATCAGAAATACTGTGTCACAAATGCCACATCACTGAGCAATGGGATCTATTTTCCTCAGTCCCCATTTTCTTGCCAGTGTAGCAAGAACAGTGAGTTGAATAGCTCTTAGAAGCTGCAGTAATCCACAAAAGCTTTAGGTCATTAGCTCTGTCAATAATGTTGAACATAGGAGAGACACTCTCCTATGAAGAGGTCCTGAGAATTTCTGCAAAACCACGTTTACAGATGCACCTTTAGGATAGCCACATTCTCTCTAGTCTGCTATAGCCCAGCCTACTCCTCATTAACAGTGTTTCTATACAAAATATGCTTTCCATCTGAGTTTTGCAGGTCTTTTAGTCAACGGGCTGAAGTTGCTCATGATTCTCTCCAGGGACTGGAAAGAGAGGACAGATGTCTGCATGAGAACATAAAGGTGATTGATAAAACTCTGAAGAGCTACCAGCAGGCAGAGCTAGGATGGCTTCAGCCATAAGCACTGGTAGTGAAAAAAAAGGTAAAGTCCAAGAACAGGCCAAAAATTGTTTCTGACATACTTACCACACACAGAAAATTCTTTCTATGTGGATCATTGCATGAGTAAGATTCAACCTCTGTGTAATAGCTCTGTAACAATGTTGAGTCTAAGAATTCTCTGTTGTGAGTCCTATCATGATAAAAGAGACAAGAACACATTCTCTGCAATACTAAGACCTTTTTCCAGTGTGGATTTTCCAGTGCTGGAAGAGTTCAAGTCTTTGTCTAAAGGCTTTCCTATGTTTGCTGCCTTTAAAGAGTCTATCTGGCTGGGTTCGGTGGCTCAGCCTGTAAACTCGCACCTTGGGAGGCTGAGGTGAGTGGATTGCCTGAGCCCGTGGGTTCGAGACCCGCCTGGGCAGCGAGACCTCATCTCTACAATAAATCAAAAAATCAGCCGGGCGTGGTAGTGCATGCCTGTAATTCCGGCTACTCGGAAGGCTGAGGCGGAAGGATCGCCAGAGTCCAGCGGGTTGAGACTGCGGTGACCAGGAGTGGCCGCTGTACTCCAGTCTGGGTGACAGTGAGACTCCAACTCAAAAAAAAAAAAAGAGTCTATCTGGGTCATGAAGTTTCTAGTTTTATCAGACTAGAGCTTTGACCGAATGCTAAACCACATTCATGGTACTCATGAAGGCTTCATCTGATTTGAATTCTTTGACTCTTTGTTGGCAAATGAGATGAAGTTGGTGTTGAAGGCTTTCCCACATCTGCTGCACTTGTAAGTGCACATCCACCAGTGTGGATTCTGTGATGTTTTATGAGATGTTTAAAGAATTTCCCACATTTGTTGTAGTCATATGGCCTCACTCCATTGTGGATTCTCCTATGTTTAATGAGACCAGAGATATGGTTAAAGAATTTCTCACATTAGTGAACACAGTGAGAAGTAGTCATTTGGAAACCAGGAAGCAAAACACCAGATCTACTGGCACTATTATCTTGGACTTTCCTGCCTCCAGAACTATGAGAAATAAAGTGTGAGTTGTTTAAACCACCCAGTCAGGGGTGCTTTATTACAGCAGCCTGAGCTGCCTGGGAGAACATGGAAACTGCTTCCACCACACTTGATGCTGTGCTAAGAAGCATGACTCCCTCCTATGTCCATCCCTGTAAATGCAATGAAAAAAAGGATAAGTAGCATAAACACTAAAACATAAATATTTTGTGCCCTCAAATCTATGTAACTATCAGTATTTGTTCATACTTCCTACTTTTTCTAATATAAAATCTAGTAGACTCAACAAAGAAAGAGAACTACAGGTCAATATCTTTGATATACATAGATGCTAAACTTCACAACAAGATCCTAGCAAACTGGATTCAACAGCACATCTCAAAAATCATCCATCATGACCAAGTAGGCTGCATCCCTGGGATCCAAGGCTAGTTCAACATTCACAAGACCATAAATGTAATTAAATACATCAACAGACATCAAAACAAAAATCACATGATTATATCATTAGATGCAGAAAAAGCTTTTGATAAAACCCAGCACCCCTTCTTGATAAAACCCTTGAACATCTAGGCATACATGGAACATACCTCAAAATAGTAAAAGCCATCTACAAGAAACCCACAGCCAGCATACTTCTAAACAGACAAAAATTGGAACCATTTCCCTGGGAACTGGAACAAGACAAGGATGATCATTCTGACCACTCCTGTTCAATATAGTATTGGAATTCCCGGCTAGAGCAATCAGAGAAGAGAAGCCAATCAGGGGTATTCAAATAGGAAAAGAGGAAATCAAGTTATCTCTCTTTGCAGATGACACGATTATGTACCTTGAAAACCCAAGAGAATCTGTCAAAAGGCTCCTTGCACTGATAAAGGACTTTGGCAAAGTCTCAGGGTATAAAATAAATGTACAAAAGACAATCGCACTTCTTTACACCAATAATAAACAAACAGAAACCCAAATAAAAAGCACAATCCCAATCACAATAGCCACAAAAAAATGAAATACCTTGGCATCATCCTAACCAGAGATGTGAAAGACCTTTACAATGAAAACTACAAAACACTGCTCAAAGAAATCCAAGAAGGTACAAACAAGTGGAAAAATATCCCATGCTCCTGGATTGGAAGAATCAACATTGTGAAGATGTCCATCTTACCTAAGGCAATCTACAGATTTAATGCAATACCCATCAAATTACCAGTAATATGCTTCTCAGATCTAGAAAAAACAATACAGGAATTCATATGGAAACACAAACGACCAAGAATAGCCAGAAAAGTCCTCAGCAAAATAAACAAGGCAGGAGGTATCATAATACCAGACTTTAAACTTTACTATAAAGCTACAATAATCAAAATAGCTTGGTATTGGTACAAGAACAGACATCTAGACCAATGGAATAGAACTGAGATTCCAGAAGCAAAACCTCAATTTCTCAACCAACTTATCTTAAACAAAGTGTCCACCACCCACCACTGGAGAGAGGAGAACCTATTCAGTAAATAGTGCTGGGAAAACTGACTGACCACATGTAGAAGATTCAAACAAGACCCCTATCTATCCCCATACAAAATAATTAACTCTAAATGGATCAGAGTCCTAAATGTAAAACCTCAAACCATAAGAACTTTGGAAAATGCAGGACACACCCTTATGGAAGTTGGAACTGGCATCCAATTGTTGAGCAAAACCCGAAAAGCAAGGACCATAAAAGATAAGATAGACAAGTGGGACCTCATTAAACTGACAAGTTTCTGCAAAGTCAAATAAACCATCAAAAGAGCAGGGAGACAGCCCACAGACTGGGAAAATGTATTTGCCAACTCCATGTCTGACAAAGGCCTAACGTCTAGGACCTACAAGGAACTCAAAAGTGTGGAAAAGAAAAATACAAACAACCCCTAACAAAGTGGGCAAAAGATATGAACGGACACTTCTCAAAAGAAGATGTGCGAGCAGCCAACAGATACATGGAGAAATGTTCAACCTCACTAGTCATCAAGGAGATGCAAATTAAAACTACACTGAGATACCACCTAACTCCAGTCAGAATGGTCATTATCAATAACTCAAAAAATTAGAGATGCTGGAGAGGATGTGGTGAAAAGGGAACGCTTCCACACTGTTGGAGAGAGTGTAAACTAGTGCATCCTCGGAGGAAATCAGTGTGGCAATTCCCAAAAGTTCTAAAAATCTACCTTTCATATGACCCTGCAATCCCCCTACTGGGAATATACCCTGAAGAACTCAAATCACTCTATAAAAAAGATACCTGCACACATATGTTTATAGTAGCTTTGTTCACAATAGCAAGATCATGGAACCAACCATGCTGTCCATCAAAAGAGGACTGGATTTTTAAAATTTGGTACATAACCAGGCTCGGTGGCTCAGCCTGTAATCCTACGCTTTGGGAGGCTGAGGTGAGTGGATTGCCTGAGCCCGCAGGTTCAAGACCCACCTGGGCAACTTGGCAAGACCTCATCTCTACAATAAATCAAAAAATTAGCCGGGCGTGATAGCGTGCTCCTGTATTTCCAGCTACTTGGAAGGCTGAGGCAGAAGGATCGCCGGAGTCCAGCAGGTCGAGGCTGCGGTGGCCAGGAGAGGCCACTGCACTCCAGTCTGGGTGACAGAGTGAGACTCCAACTCAAAAAAAAAAATGTGGTACATATAAACAATGGAATATTATGTGGCCATAAAAAAGAACAAAATCATAAATTTCGTAGTAAGCTGGATGGAATTAGAGTTTACAAAACTGAGTGATCTCTCACAGAAACAAAGATCTGAGTATCATATGTTCTAACTCACAAGTGGACCTTGAACAACTATCATAATACCATAAGAAAAGAATTGACAGTGACGGGAAACTATGGCCGGGGCAGGGAGGGGAAGAGAGGTGGGATTAACAGTAGTCAATATCTGTCTGGGGACAGGTGACACACCTCATCAGCAAGGGTACTTGCACTATGCATATTTGTATACCTAACTCTTAACTGTACCCCACAATTTTAAAATAAAAAATGTGATAAAATAAATAAATAAATAAATAAAAATCTGATAGATAGTCAAAGCAAGCACTGGTAAAAGTCAGAGATTCTAAAACTTAAGTACTTCAATTTCTCCAAAACAGAGTTCTCATGTTATAATCAGTAAATTATACTACTATAGTGAATTATACTGCAAGATAAAAAGAAGGAGCCATGTGTTACTTTATTCTTAACTTTACCTTCTATATTATTATGTATGTTGCAATTACTCAACTTTTAAAAATAAATAACTCAGATAATTAAGGATAAAAGGTCAAATATGTAGGTGAGAGACAATATTTTCTTTTCTAAGTACCACTCTCATAGGCATTACTTCAAGTACAAGGCACCTCCCTGTTCCTTCACAAAACAGTACATCCTCAAACTCCTCCTAACCTTACTTCCATTGGGAGTCAGGATTACTAGAAATAATACTCATAAAGGCTCAAATTATTAATGACTATTCATCCAGGTAGAGTTGGGGGGTTGCGTTTCTATCCTTCCTCAGCATTTTATAATGTTTTAATACAGCACTCGACACATTGCATTTTTCTATCACATCATCAGCTCCTCTAAGACCTGACACTGGATTCTGTTCATATTTTTGTGCCTAGCAACTAACACATTACCAACCATTATAGGTATGAAATAAAAGACTAATGATATGTGAACAAATGTATGAATATTTGCCTGGTGAAACTTGAAAATGTTTCCTAAAATTAAGATTCCAAGAGATTGGCCAACAGGGTATTCAAAGAGACTCAATTGAGGATCACCATGTCTTCCTAAGGTTGCTAGCCCCCGCATGCAAACAAAATGACCTAAGTTATGTTCCACAATAAAATTATACATGATGATCTGCTGAGACCTGAGAAGTTAACTCTAAAATGAACTTTTTGGCTGACTCAACTCTGTTCAGTAGGAGGACGGAGAAGAATCGCCTCTGGTGTCAATTCCTTTAACACTAATTATCAGACGTATACTAGATTACATTCAGAAGTCAGGTCAGGCAATCTACTTAAACTTTAATAGAAGTTAATTATTCATTGATCAAACTCATTTATACCTAATTAAACTTTTCCTGCATTCGAAAATACAAAGTAAAGTGGGTTATGTCTCTCTCCTTGGGGGTGTACCTGACGCAGATACAATTGGAAAAATTGTGACATTTGTGTGATATAAAAACACATTTGACAGCTGAATTTTCAGTTTTAGGTATCATCTTTTAGGTGACTTTACTATGTGAATGCGATTTCCACAGTATTTCCAAAGTCTGGTCATTTTTATAGCCAGAAGAACGTAGCTTGACTATAGACCAGCAAAGCTTATATATGTTTAAATGAAATCGCAGGAACTGAATTTTATGTAGGTAACTATTACAGTTTTATGAAACATAATCAATTGTGCTTTACCATAAATATTAAAAAAAAAACTTGAGGCTCAGTATGGAACTGCCATTTTACCATTTTCCATCTATTTTTATGCCATCTTTTCTGAAAATTCACAAAATGACAAAATTTTCTATGTAGAGGCAAAGAGTGAACACTTTTCCCTGGAAAAAGAACATGTTTATCCTTTAAAAAATATTTCTTGTGTATTTTACTTTTAAAAGTCATCGGTTACAATATGCTGCTTGAAATATGTTGCTTTCTTTTATAGAATGTTTTCTAATATTAAATATATGTCCAAGTTGCAGATTTTTACTTTGGCGATATAATTTCTTATCTAAAGGCACATCTTGGAATTTCTTGTTCTCTTATGATAACAAGATTTACAGTTTTGTTTTCTAACACCTTGTGCCCTCAATTAAAACCACTGTGTAAAAATGCCTACTGCCACTAATAAACCATTGTAAATAAATTGTATGCAAGTTCTGAGTTTCCAAGGCTAAATGTTAATACTCCTTTTAAATTAAAAAATGCTTACAATTTTGTTACCATTTTCATTCATAATGCTTATTGTCAATCTAAACTTTGAGGTGGAACTCTCAAGTCACTGCAGTCTACATGTTTAGTGTACATAAAAATGTCCCACCTCCTGGATCTATAAATACAGTAAGTAGGTGTGCCCCACAGCCATACATAATTATGTCTTGGGAAGATCAAAAGATCGTTCATTCTAAATTATTTTTTGAAGAAGACTATAGGCAAAGTAAGATCTCCTCATGTTCACATGATGCTGATTTGTATACTTTGCATAATTTCTAGAAATTAATTTCATTGTAATGTCTGTTTATATGTTTGTCTTCTCACCAAACTATACAAGGTGTGTTTTATTTTATTTTGCATCCAGAAACTAACCAGAAATTATGTGCATGGAAAGCTTTCAATGGTCCTTTGTTGAATAAGTAAAATAACAAATGGACGGATGGGTGAATGACTGGAGGGATGACTGGATGGCTGGCTGAATAAATGGATGGGTAAATGAATGTGTGGGTGAATGAGTGGATAGATAGAATAGGAAGATAGATTAGATAGATAGATAGATAGATAGATAGATAGATAGATAGATAGATAGATAGACAGATATAGATGGATAGATGGATGGATGGATGGACGGATGGATGGATGGATGGAAGGAAGGCAGGCAGGCAGGCAGGCATTAAGTTGCCACAATATGCTGCCAGTTGCCATTGGCATGTTAACTGACAGATATTGTACTATCCTGCCATGTTCCATTTTGAAGAGAAGTAATGGCCTAACATAAACTATCAAAGGATGTGGCTCTATGTACTAATCAAAAACCTTCAGGATATCTTCAGAAGTCTTCCTTGAGTCATACAAAACAATTTTGCTAGAGGAGACAAATAGTCATTGTTGTTTCTCCTAATGAAACTTTATAATCTGGAAGATTAAGTACATTTCTTGTATATATGCACAAGTTTCAATGCCAAAAAGTCATCAGCTTTGTTCCTGACATCGATATCTAAACACTAACTGAACACTGAACAGGCTAGATGAGGTAATTACGTTAAGGTCTTTCAAATGCTTATGAGCCACACAAGAGATAATGCTTTCACAAGCACGCAGAGGAAGACGCAGGTTAAATTAAACAACTCTCAAGTAGCCAATCTGTCAGTCTAAAATAGTTCCTGTTTATGAATGTGGACTGTACTATCTTAATGCCTTTACTATACAATTATTTTTTCCTCCACTGGCCTCCAGATTTAAAAAAAAGTGTTTTCAAATTGATATCAATGATTCACAGCCTGCCTTATTTTATCTTAAAGTTCTTTTTGCTTGGGAATACAGAAAGCAACACAACTTAGAACCCAGGCTAAGCTGCTTCCCTGGAGAAGCCAAGCAGAAATGATATAACAGTATTTTTCTCCCTTTGAAATATAATGACTCTTATTTGAAAATAGTTTCATCCTTATGTAAGCAGCATGAGAGAAAATATTTTACATTCAAGCCTCTCTAGCAATAAAAATAATATTAATTCTTGGTGATTTGGTAAAGAAAAGGAAAAGGATTTTCTTTAGTAAAGGATTAGATACTTTGGCTTTAAGGGAAAAACACAAGTGGATAATGGCATTAAAGCACCACACTATCACGAGAATTGGCAATCAGTGCCCAATTTTGGAAGAAGTAAAGGCACAATAATTGGCAACCAGTGGAGATATTTCTCTTTGCCAGCTAACATCTCATGTATCTTCGTTAAGTGGATTAAAGCCAGCTGCTGTACATCCAAAAACAGAACTTGTTCACTCCGAGAAGCAGAATGGTAATAGTGATGTTTACTAAGTATAAAAGAGAAGTGCACCACACTAGTGTCTATCGCTAACATTTAGAAAATGAGATTTTGTTGTTATTTATATTAACTGAGAGTGACCATTCAGGAATATTGAAATAATTAGAATGTGAACACACATCCACACTAACATGAGGTCCAGTCTTTTGACAAGTGTGGAGGTGTCCAGGAAGTCCATCAGGTTATGCGCATGTGGGCAGAGGTTGGGGTTGAGTCCTGCCCCCAATCTGGCCCCTGCACAAGCCACAGATGGAGGGCATGTCTGCTGCCGCTGCCTTCTCCACATCTCTGAGGGCATGTTTGGATCTTTCTGGACATCCTAGTGATGCCAAAAAATGTGAGCGGCTCCAGTTTTGAGGGTGTGAATCTACATTTCATTTTCACTGATCCTAAACACTTCTTTTGAGACTGCTATTTAAATAAGTTATTTTTTTTCTTTTTAGCTTGTTTCCTGGTTTTGAATAAATGCAGTATTTGCATTTCCCACTCTTTGCTTCATTATTCTGATCCCAGAATCTCCCCTATGTTATATTCTCTGCTGGGAAATCCATGAAAGAAGTGGGTATTTTAATAGTTTTTTAAAGAGGCTATTTCACTGGCATCATAGGTACTTTGGAGTGAGCTGAGGTAAAATTGATAAGTATTTTGCTGGTGCAGATCAAGGAGCCATTTGAGCAGCAAGAAATCATCATCCCTGTAAATTATCTGTTCTTCTTATATCCCAGGTCATCTCATACCATGAAGGAAAAAAGAAGCAGCGTAGAAAATAACCCAGTTGTGTCTTAGGGCTTGAATATATTTTTTAAAAAGCAGTAGAGTTAGATGTGTCTACTTCATATAAATATAGTCTAAAGTCACCTTTAATATCATCAATGAAATTATATTATAAGTTCAACTATCACTCTTAATTTGGCATAATTTTATTGTTGCCTTTTGATAAGGACAAAGTTTTAAATTGTTTCAAATAACTTTTGAAAAGCTTACATCATTTACCAAGGTTGTGGACATGTTATTTCTCTTACTTTCTCACTAGCCTCAGTGCATTAAAACACCCCCTTCTTTTGAACCATGTATGACAGCCCACTCTTGGGTAACTTTCCACAATGGCCACCCTGTCTCAGTTTTCGTTGACATTATGTTCTCTATTTCATCATGAAACTTTGGCAAAACTCAGTACTCAGACGTTGTCCTTTCTCTTCTCACTCCAGGCTCCCATAACCCAAGCTTCTCCATCCCCAAACTTATTCCCTCAGTGCCTTTCTCTAAATAGATGAATCTTTCATTCACCCAGGTGCTTTGCCAGAAACCAGGTAAGTCAGCATTAACACCATCTCTAGGTATTCCTATTCGACAGATGTTCTCTCAAACCTGTCCACACTCTAGTAATTTCTCATTAGCATCATGCACACACAGCTCTGACTGCGTGCTAATCATCTCACCGGGATCACTGCCATGTCTCCAAATGATTTTCTGCAGCCGCTTCTGCCATTCTGAATCTATTTTCTGATGGCCTCCCTCTTGCTTGGTTGACTACCTCCTCACTAGTGTTGTGCACACTAGGATGGAATTTTCCAGAAACCAGAAGTTGCATCTTGAGTCTGCTCACCACATGTAGGTTGCAAGTGTCATAGGCACCCTTCCAACACATTCCCCAAGTCACCTGCCTATTCACGTTGCATTTAATCAGCTCATTGCTCCTTTCCTGGCATGCCTGGCCATGTGTGCTATGCAGCTGAACTCTTTTGCTACCTCTTTTAAAACAATGCTAACGATTAATATTTGCCAATAATACATTGTAATATAAAACAACAGATTAAATGAAACCAATAGAATGCATTTGAAGCTGAAAACTTCCTAAGCCACCAAAATCTCATTCCTTTCCATTTCTTTCACCTCTCACAATGGTGAAAAGGCAGGAGGATTTGGATCAGACCTTCCCAATGGTCTTTGATGCACCTTCTGGATTCTGGCTCAAGGATGTTTTATTTAAGGGCATTGTTTTTCTTTTGTTTGTTTGTTTTGTTTTAATGTGAAAGCATCGTATAAGTCTTATTTGCAGTATATTTTTTCTTTTCCTGGTATAAACAGTAATGATCTATCTTACAAAGTATCCAATACAATAAAATACTGTAAACATTCAGGGTTTTTCATTATTATTATCCTGCTACTGTAAATATGAGGAGGACCCCACTAAACATAATTCATTTATTAAACAGCGTATATTTGTTCTTATGTGTTGAAACTTTAATCACCTTCAAAGTACCCTTTGTTTGATGCAATACACCTATTGAGATGCTTTTTCCATGGCTCAGAACAGTTTTTGAACTCATCAATTTTGATGCCTTTTAGTGCTTCTGTCATTTTCTGGTTCAGCTCTCTTTTTCACATCAGCACAATGTTTCCCTTTCAGAGCATTTTTCGTTCAGGGAAACAAAAAAGTCTCTCAGGGCAAGATCGAGTGAATAGGGACATGGAGGACATGTTGTTTTTGGTCAAAAACTGCTGAACACTCAGTATGGTGTGGGACTGTGTGTTGTGATGATGGAAGAACCAGTCACCTTTTTGTCACAACTCAGGATGTTTCTTCTGTAAATCGTGAGGCAAACTTCTGAAACATCCCAGATAAAAACCTCCAGATAAAAGACCATTTGATCAAAAGGAAGAAATTCCAAGTATATTATAAGAGACCCACACTCCAAAAGATAATTCTGATTTTGGGAGTCCTCCCTCATACTTCACTATGCTCTATTAAAAATAAGGAAATTTTCCCATAAAATTGGGTATCATTATCATATTTTAGCAAATTAAAAATACTTCTATAATGCCATCTAATATCCAATCCATATTCAAATTTCTCCAATTGTCCCAAGAATGTCTTCTATAGTTTGCTTTTCCTAACATGGTACATGTATTGTATCTGACTGTAAGTAATAATATTATTAATATTATCTACTCAATAGAAAAAATTTTTATAATAAAGCAAATATATTTTAGTCATTGTCTATTTTGCTTTTATCCTACTTTTATTTTTGACATCTCTTTTAAAAAATGCCTTTAGAGGTATGTCTTACTTATAAAATCCATCCATTGCAAGTGTTCAATTCAATGACTTTTAGTAACTCTACCAAGTGATACAACCATCACCATAAATCAGTTTGAGAACACTCTCATCCCTCCAGAGAGCTCCCTAGTGCCCATTTACTGTTAATGTCCCTTCCCAACCCTGTCCCCAGGCAACCACTAATTTACTTTCTGTCTCTATAAATTTTCCTGTTCAAGACATTTTATATAAATGGAGTCATATACAATGTGGTCACTGTGTCAGGCTTCTTTCACTTAGCATAACATTTTTCAGGAGGGCCTTGATGTGAAACTTTACTTTCAGGCTTTTAAGTTCACTGTGCAACCCCACCATCATTTGTCACATTCTCTGAGATAAGATCAACTCCCCGGATCACTGGGAACCACACCCACCATCTTCATCAAGAAAAGGAGACAGCACAGCTCCATTTTCTTTCTACCTTGACTTTTTTTTTCCCATTGCCAGATAGTGTCATTTTGGGCCTTTTCTACAGCTCCATTATCATGATTTTAAAGATTCTGCCTGCAACTCAGTGTCCACTTCCTATTCTCCATTCAAACATGAAAACATGCTGCATTCATTGGGATTATTTCCTTGGGAAGGAACAAAACTCCAAAGTGGGGTCTAGATTTGTTGGCGAGGGGGGAATGTCAGTATGAATAAATTCTAGTCACCAAGCTATGGTATCAAGATTCTGTCTCTAGACAAATGGTTGCAAATACAGATGACAGGTAAAGATAGACATATGGGGGAGGGGGAGAGAGCAAGAGAGAGAGATATATCTCTATCTCTTCAGAGCTTGACTAATATTCTTTGGTTATCTTCATTCGCAGGCAGGCCTCCTTAAATAGAAATAGCTGAGTTATCTCATAAACTTAGAAAACCATGCAGAAAAAACAAACCCTCTTACCTAGTACAAAAATACTTTTATCAACAGTCCTGAAATGACTCAATGTTAATAAAGTGTCCATCCTTGAATTCTAACCATCCAGGGCTGTGCCAGCTGCCCATTCTTGGATCTGGAGCAGGATGGGGTCCATTCAAAAATACGGACTGAGAGTGTAGGTGATGGGTTTCAAAGAGAAAACAAGAGCTGTCACCTGAAAAAGGAAATTTGGATGCCGAACAGGGAAAAGCAGTTTCCTGCCAACACATATCCTCTGTATCGGTGAAGACAAAGGTTCAAAACATAAATATTTTAGTCTTTGTTGGCCATGTGGTCTGTGTCATAACTATGTATCTCTGACACTACTGTACAAAAGAAGCCACAGACAACAAATGAATGAGCATGCTAATGTTCCAACACAACTTTATTTTCAAAAATCTGCTGCAGTCCCAATTGGTCTGAAGCTATAGTTTGATAATCCTTGCCTTATGTCTCCAAAGTGCTGCTACGGGTTGAATGTTTGTTTCCCCCTAAAATTCATATGTTGACATCCTAACTCCCAGAATGATGGTATTAGGAGATGGGTCCTTTGGGAGGTGATTAAAACCTTTATAAAAGAGGCCCAAGGTAGCTCATTCACCTCTTCCACCATGTCAGGACACACCAAGAAGACTCCATCTCTGAACAGGCAAGCAAGCCCTCACCAGTCACTGAATCTGATGGTGCCTTGATCTTTGACTTCCAGCCTCCAGACCAAGACAAATAAATTTGTTACTTATAAGCCTTCCAGTTTAAGGAGTTTTGTTATAGCAAGCTGAAAGAGTTCAGATAAGAACTCAAATTCAGGGACAACAGGCATGGTTATAACTGTCTGCTGGACAACCTGACATATACTTTGTAAAAGTGTATCTTATTCATATAGTGTTTTAAAAGCCAATTCATAGTTGTCCTTCAAATATCAATAAACCAAATTCCCACTAATGAACAGTTGCTATACAAATAATAATAATGATAAATCCCTAATTAAAAGTACTATCAGAAACTAAAAGAAATTCCTTCAACTTGAATCTTTGTGTGTATGATGAGTTAAACAAAGATGATAAAAAGCAGAAGACAATAAAATAACCTAGTATTTTATTTCAAATGTTCATACTCTCTTATATCTAATTAAATTTCTACTTATTGTTAAAAGATCAAGCTCTAATATTCCTCATGCCAAGTAAACTATACTACTTCTGCCTTACTAATTGAGAAAGCTAATACTTTTAGAGAAATATGAACAATTTTAAGCCTCCCATCAAAAATTTAAAAATCTAATTATATAATTCATATTGAAAAGGCTTTTATAATTAAATACTAGATAGCAATAGAGTTGTTAAAGTTTACTAAACTCTAAAGATCAAAAATTTTAAAATTTCCATAATAAATACAAATATTTTCATGAGTTTCTATTTGTTTACAGCTTGAATTCATTTTAAAACATGATCCTTTATTCATATGATTTTTGTACTGACACTACTTAATCATGTTTTTACTATATTCATTTTTATGTCCTCTTATATGCCTAAATTGAGCTTTTCATGCATTTTTATCATTTACCAAATATGCATAATGAGCACCAATCCCAGGCTACACAGTTTTGTTCCTTCCAGGCAATACTTCTCTATAAGCTTGGGCCCCATCCCCAATCTAGAGGAAGTGAATTCACTTATTCTCTCTGTAATCTACTTTCTAAATAAACTAGAATTTCCAATCTAAAAAAAGAAAATCCCTTCCATCATCTGTGTCATAACTATGTCAGCATTTCTGGTTTATGCTGTTAAATAAAAGACTTCAGATAAATTAAATTTAGCAAAATTTATTTGTGCAAAGAACTATTCATCAATTGGGCAGCACTCTAAGCCAGTAGAGGTCAGAGAGCTCCACCCAAAAATGTGGGAGGGTAGCATTTAGAGACAGAAAAAAGAAATGAAAAAAAGAAGCAGTTTGATTGGGTACAACTCAGCTTTGCCTTATATGTTCATAATCTGACCCATTAGCAGTCTGTGACTAGTTGAAGCTTAGCTACTGTGATTGGCTGAGACTCAGTAGTTGTTACAAGAAGATATGCTTAGTTAGTGCAGTGTGTTTATATCCTAAGTTATGTTGCAGTTTAGTATGCATAGAGGCAGTTTTAGGCCAAATTTAATTTAATTTAATACTTCCCAAGGAAGAAAACTTGTTTCTTCCTTGGAATAAAGACATTTCTTACTTGGGTGACATCAAAAGGCAAAAATGAAAGTGGTTATTCTGGCAAAATTGGACCATATTTTCATGGAAATAAGGATCAAGAAAATACACACTGAATAGAAAGTTCTACCAGATCCATGAAGACTCCAGTGAAGAAATTTGCCCCAAATCATACAACTTATATTGGTGTGGATCTGTTTGTCTCAGAAACTCAGGAAGTGCCCACCACACCCTGTTGTCTGATCAACCTATTAGTTGTTCCTAGTTGTGTGAAATTTCTTTGGGTTTTTGTTTGCTTGTTTGTTTTTGTGGAACTGCTGTCCTTTATAATCCTTCCCCACAAAAAACATCAACAGCATAGGTATTTGTGTCATGGGTATCTGGGCAACTTCCTGATCAACTTCAAGTGAAACACTCCTGCAGGAAACTTTTGCTCCTGTCCAATTCTGGTGCAAAGATGCAGGGAGCTAGTGTCCAGTCCTGCCTCTGATCCTTACTACGCAAATAACTGCTCAAGTTGGCAAACTTTTCTGGAATTCAGTTTATCTTACATTTCCTCTGTACCCTACAGATGTTAAGTTATAGGTAAGTGGGAGTTTGTTTTTATTTGAAATTGTACCATGTGTTTGGCAGACAAGACAATGTGACTGCACTTGTGAGGTACTAAGAAGCTAAACCACAGTCTTCAAAAATAGGAAGTTTGACAATTTAATTGAAGAAATGAATCATATAAACATAATATAAACCATGTTACAAGGTATGCTAAACTAATGATACAAGATGTATCTCTGAACAGAGTTTGCCAAGGTGTGTTCTATGGAACATATACCCCTTTTATTGACCCACAAAATCAGGCCTGTACACAGATATAAATGTAAAAAATCTTTACATTGTATCCTCACTTGATGATTCTAAATGAAAGTCAAATATTAAAAGCTTTGATAAATCCTGTAGTAAAGAAAACTAATTAACTTCATTCAAATAGGCAACTCCCAAATGTATTTGACCAGTTAGCCCTGTTTGAGTGAAGAAAAACATATGGTGTAATTTCAAAAGAAACAGTGTTTTTAGGTCATATTTGGGAACTGCTGCTCTAGCTCAGTATAGAGAAAGGGCCCTGAGAACAGGCATGATGGGATTTTAACAGGGGCAAAAAATGATGAGAGAGCGTGAGAGCTAGATAAGAAGAAAAATGACTTTCCAAGTTTGGGATGTGGCAGCATCTGTGAGCTTCTAAATGGTGGGAGTAACCCACATACCCTTATATCCATCAGAATTCTCATCCTGTCTTAACTGTGGTGAATGCTGAGTATAGACAGATAGATAGATAGATAGATAGATAGATAGATAGATAGATAGATAGACAGACAGACAGACAGACATAGATAGATAGAGTATAGATAGAGAATTAGCTTCATTGAATTTAAAAAAACGGAACTCCTATTTGGAGGGCAGAGAGTAGATCAAACTGAGTACAGCTGACAAGGAAACTAAGGTCAGGAAGGGAAGGGATGCTGAGATCCTGGAAAGGAAGAAATCAACACTTAATTGAGAATCGCATTGGCAGCCTATGTGCCACAGGTATCGCATACTTTGTTTTACTTAAACCCGACAACCATCTAAGTCAGAAAAGGATTGTCTTTAGAGAAAACAACCGAGGTAACAGAGACAGGAGATAGATTCTGAGCAACAAAGGGTGTGAGAAACAGAAATGGTGAAGCAGGTGGTAAGAGAGGACCTGGAACCACACACAGGCAAGATGTAAGTTAATATGAGAGGGGAAGCAAAACGTCCTCTAGAAGAATTGTTGTCAACCTTTTGAAACTGAGGAGTCTTGCTTTTCATAGTTCCAATAGACTCTAGATTCTGAGTTATTTTATCTTACTATTATATAGAAAATTAATAAGCATTATACATTTAGGATAATAAGCATGGTTATTTTCTCTTTTTAAAAAATGTATCTTCCTTCCTATTATCTGATCTTCTAATACCTTCCTAGGTCTCTATTTTTGTACTCTAAAAATAATCTTTAGTAGTTGAATATGTTCCTTAGTTAATTCAGCTGGAGCACTGCATTTAACACCATCTGGAGTCACTAATTTTATTTTGTTTAAATTATCCAAGTGTGTTCTTACCTGAATTTCAACAGCAGGTATTTTTACAAAGTCTTCATTATTTTCTAATTTTCCAGAACACATTTCTTCCTTTTCCAATACTTTAAAAGGAAGCATTAAAGACACTAGAAGAATTGAAACTCTGTGAAATGTGCTACTTTAAGACATCTCAATTTTCACAACAAATGCCAGTAAGATTTAGTTGAAACAATAGATTTTCACTTGTTAATCTTCTTTCACACACTCAATTAAAAGTCTCTTTAAAGATTACTTTAAAAGCCTTCATTTTCAAATCAGTAGGATACTCATTTAATCTACTTTGACTGCAAGTAAAAATAATTTAATAAAAATAAATAAAATAATTTTAAAAAATTACACTGTGAGAGGTCAAGACCAAAGAAGACCTGATTCCCAGAGTGGCCATCTGTGGACTATGGAGGTACACTCCAAATCAAAGCATCAGGCAGTTGGGGAGCAAAAATCCAGCCAATGAGCCAATGTGCTGGGCAAACACATTTAATAAAATGCAGTCATAAACAATTATTTCAATAACTAATGGAGCACAGGTGAGCTTATAAGATTCGAAAGGGACACCGTGAGTGGCTTTATTGACAGTGGAGTGGGCTTCTACAAGAACAATCTATGCTATTTGATTTAAACCAGTGCTCTCAGGTGTTGCCTACTCTCTGCTGTATTTGATTCTAGACACTAGGCTGCCATCAGAGAATCATCCTCTACCCAGTCTACACCATTCCTGGCTCAGAGAAATTTAAGGAGCTTAAAAATCTAGCCCTTGTTACCAAATCATACTCACCTCAAAGTCCTCTCAGACCTTGCAATCCTGTTTATTACCTGGGCTTTTGTCTTTTTCTTTATGTCTAAATCCTTGTTTAAGTCAACTTCCCAGGATACCTAGGATCCCATGTTGCTTTGAGCATCTAATATCCACAACTCTTCTTTTGTCTACATGGTATCTACCCATCTCTGGTCCCTGCCTAAGCCTTAATTCCATTGGTTGGGGACAGATTTTTTGAATACCCACTGTCATTCTACCTATACTTCCACACATTCATTGGTCTGGCATCCTCATTGCCCCATTCTGCATGCAGCTGGTACCTCTCCTTACCTCATGTTTGTCCAGCACATTGGCTCATTGGCTGAATTTTTGCTCCCCAACTGCCTGATGCTTTGATTTGGAGTGTACCTCCATAGTCCACAGATGGCCACTCAGGGAATCAGGTCTCCTTTGGTCTTGACCTCTCACAGTGTAATTTTTTTAAATTATTTTTATTTTATTTTAATGATGGAGTGTACAATTCAAGATTAGGTGTAGAAGTGATCATCATACAGGTAAAGTTTGGGCCTCACTTTGCTTGGATTGAGATCAGATACCCCTATTGATGTTGTGCCTTCCACTTTCCCTGGCAGTATCCTGCTGCTGTCAATCCCTTTCTTATAATATTATGGTAAATGCTCAGGGTCTGCTTATGAGTGAGAACATGTGGTACCCAGTTCTTTGTTAGTGTGATAGATCACTAAGCATTATAGACTTCAAACCCATCCCAAGTTGCTGCAAAGTTTGTACGTTTGTCCTTCTTTATGACTGTGTAATATTCCATCATGTATATGTACCATATTTTTTGATCCTGTCCAGTTTTAATAGGCAGCACATTTGGTTCCATGTTTTTGCTATTGTAAATAGTGCTGCAATAAACATGCATTTGCAGGTATCCTTTTTGTAGAATGATTTGAGTTCCTCTGGTTATATTCCCTGTAGGGGAATTCCTGGGTCATCTGTAAAGTCAATTTCTAGTACTTGTAGAAATCGCTACACTGTTTTCCATAGAGGTTGTACTAGTTTGCATTCCCACAAGCAGTGTAGAAGAGTTCCTTTTTCTCTACATTCTCACCGGCATCTATTATTGCTTGTTTTATTAATGACAGCCATTCTTACCAGGGTTAGGTGCTATCTCAATGTGGTTTTGATTTGCATTTCTCTGATAATTAGTGAGACTGAACATTTTTCATATGTCTGTTGGCTGCCTGTATATTTTCTTTTGAGAAGTGTCTATTCATGTCCTTTGTCTGCTTTTTGATGGTGTTTTTCCCCCCTTTTGGCATGCTTGAGTTCCTTGTAGATCCTGAATGTTAGGCCTTTGTCAGATATACAGTTGTCAAAGATTTTTTTTTCCCATTCTGTGTGCTGTCTACTAGATTTTTGATGATTTATTTTGCCTTGCAGAAGCTTTTGAGTTTAATGAGGTCCCACTTATCTATCTTATCTCTTTATGCTATGGACATCTGGAGTTTTGATCAGGAATTGGTTGCCTTTATGAAGAGGAAGAATCAACATTGTTCAGATGTCCATCCTACCAAAAGCAATCTACAATTCAATGCAATACCCATTAAATTACCAACACCATTCTTCTCAGACCTGGAAATGACAATACAGAAATTCATATGGAGACATAAATCACCATAAATAGCCAAAATAATCCTCAGCAAAAGAAACAAAGTGGAAGGTATCATACTTCCAGTCTTCAAACTTCATTATAAGGTTATATTAATCAAAACAGCCTGGTATTGGTACAAGAACAGGCATATAGACCAATGGAACAGGATAGAGATCCTAGAAGCCTCAATTTCTCAACCAACTCATCTTTGACAAAGCCTTCTGCAACAACCACTGGGGAGAGGAGAACCTACTCAGTAAATGGCGCTGGGAAACCAGCTGACCACAGGCAGAAGATTGAAACAGTACCCCTATCTATCAACATACAAAAAAATCAACTCTAAATGGATCAAAGACCTAAATGTAAAACCTCAAACTATAAGTGTAGTATATATTAATAACAACTGAGCCAGGGTTGAGTAATGTAAGCTCTAAAAACATTTGTGATGTCTGAATAAAAATGCAACTAGCATACTTACCTGGCAGGGGAGATACCATGATCACGAAGGTGGTTTTCTCAGGGTGAGGCTTATCCATTGCATTCTGGATGTGCTGACCCCTATGATTTCCCCAAATGTGGGAAACTTGACTACATAATTCGTGGTAGCGGGGAACTGTGTTTGCGCTCTCCCCTAAAAATTAAAAAAAACAAAAAGAGAGAGAGAAAAAAAACTTGGAAAGATCAACAAATGACCAGGAAGTATGGCCAACATACGGAATTTAGGTTTTTCTCCTGAGAAATTATCTCTATAAAAATACTGAGCAAAGGAGGAACAGAATTGTAATTTTTTTTTTTTTTTTTGAGTTGGAGTCTCACTCAGTCGCCCAGACTGAAGTGCAGTGGCCGCTCCCGGCCACCGCAGCCTCGACCTGCTGGGCTCCGGCGATCCTTTTGCCTCAGCTTTCGAGTAGCCGGAATTACAGGCGCGCGCTACCACACCCGGCTCATTTTTTTGAGTTATTGTAGAGATGAGGTCTCGCACCCTCGGGCTCAGGTAATCCACTCACCTCAGCCTCCCAAAGGCACGGGATTATAGGCTGAGCCACTGAGCCCGGCTCAGAATCGTAATTCAAGTGATAAAGACCATTCAGACAGAAATGAGGAGGTAATGAGACTGAAAGACCCATAGGATGGCTCGGACCTTATCAAAGGAAAAAGAAATTAGTGGATGAGTTGGGAGTATGACTGAGACCATGGGAATAGGTGTGAAAACACTTCAGGCAGATCATGGATACTAAGAAGCGATTGTTTATTTCGGGTGGAAATCGGAGAAAAAAAATAACCAGATGTCTGAAGATGGTAGATTTGTGAAGCTGATGAACTCATGGTACAGGAACCCACACATTCAATTATTTATCCATTTTTAAAATATTTGTTTATTATAAAAACTTAGGGTACAAGTCAGGATAAGTTTGGGCTTCCAACTGGTTCTCACTTCCCCTGGTTATAGATCTGGTACCCTTAGTGATGTTACATGCCCACTCCCTGACCCCCACCATCAGTGTCCCACTACTGCCAATCCCTCTCATAGTATTGTGATTAATGTTCAGGACCCACTTATGAGTGAGTACATGTGGTACACAGTTCTTTGTTTCTATGATAGATCACTGAGTATGATGGACTCTAAATCCATCTAGCCTACAGCTAAGTCCATAATTTTGTCCTTCTTTATGGTTGCATAATACTCCATCATGTATATGTACCACATTTTCTTTAACCAGTCCACTTTCAATGGGCAGCAGGGTTGGTTCCATGTTTTTGCTACTGTGAATAGTGCTGCAATAAACATGTGTGGGCAACTACCTTTTTTGTAGAATGAACTGAGTTCCTATGGGTATATTCTCAGAAGGGGGAATGCTAGGTTAGGTTGTATGGAAGGTCAATTTCTAGTTCTTTTACAAATCACCACACTGTTTTCCATAGAGGTTGAACTTGTCTGCACTCCCACCAACAATGTAGAAATGTTACCTTTTCTCTGCACCCTTGTCAGTATCTGCTATTTTTTGATTTATTAATGATGGCCGTCCTTACTGGAGTTAGGTGGTATCTCATAGAAATCATTAGAGAAATGCAAATTTGCCCATTCTTTTATTAAATGTATAATAACTCCTACAAGTTTACACTGTGAAACATACATTTGGAATAGATACATAACTTTGGGAGTCAGGAGAGATGCCTCAACTCATGAATGCATATGGTTTGAGTGTCATAAAAATCAACAAAAAAAGTCAAAGAGAGTTTGTAAAATTAACATAAAAAAAGAGTGGGAGAAGTCAACTTTCAAACATTAGACTTTTAAGAATACCTGATTCAGCCGGGCTCGGTGGCTCAGCCTGTAATCCCGCGCCTTTGGGAGGCTGAGGTGAGTGGATTGCCTGAACCCGCGGGTTTGAGACTTGCCTGGGCAGCAAGACCTCATCTCTACAATAAATCAAAAAATCAGCCGGGCGTGGTAGCGCATGCCTGTAATTCCGGCTACTTGGAAGGCTGAGGTGGAAGGATCGCCGGAGCCCAGCAGGTCGAGGCTGCGGTGGCCGGAAGTGGCCACTGCATTCCAGTCTGGGCAACAGAGTGAGACTCCAACTCAAAAAAAAGAATACCTGATTCAAACTGAAAAATCCCTCAGAGAATAAACTTAAAGGCATCATTGGGAAAACTGACAAAATTCAAACCTGGTCTAGGAATTATATAGTAGCATTGCATCAGTGTTAAATATTCTGATTTTGATCATTGTACCATGGTTGTTTAATAGAATTTCCTTTTATGTAGGAAACACATTCTGAAGAATTTAAGGTAAAGGGGCATTATGTCTGACACACGCTAATGGGTCAGAAAAATAAAAACATAAATACTTGTTTAATGTATAGTATATTTAATATATTATGATAATTTAATTTACAAATGTATAAGATATATCTAAATTATATATGGGGTGCCAAAATATATATGCATTTTAAGAGATATTGTCTATGTATCATTTTTCTTTTTTTAATAGATAAATACTTCTTTAAAAAATTTATTGTAAAGAAGTGGGGTACAATCCAGGATTAGGTACACAAACATTGATCATGCAGGTACCCTTGTTAATGAGATATGCCCCTCCCTGCCCTAGCAGTTTCCATCAACTGCCAGTCCCTCCCCCCCACCCTACCAACAGTTTCCCATCACTGCCAATCGCTTTCCCATAGCTAATTGTTCAAGGTCCTCTTATGAGTGAGAACATATGAAACTCTGTTCTTTGTTTCTGTGATAAATCACTGAGTATGATTGACTCCAAATCCATCCAAGTTGCTGCAAAGTCTATATATTTGTCATTCTTTATGGCTGCATAATATTTCATTGTGTATATGTACCGTATTTTTTAATCCAGTCCAGCTTCAATGGGCAACATGGTTGGTTCAATGTTTTTGCTATTGTGAAGAGAGCTGTAACAAACATTCATTTGCAGATATCTTCTTTATAGAATAGTTTGAGTTCCTCCAGGTATATTCCCAATAGGGGAACTGCTGGGTCATATGGAAGTTCTTTCAGAAATCACCACACTGTCTTCCAGAAAGGTTGCGCAAGTTTGCATTCCCACCAGCAGTGTAGAAGCATTCCTTTTTCTCCACATCTTCACTAGCATCTGTTGTTGTTTGTTTTATTAATGATGGCCATTCTTACAAGGGTTAGGTGGTATCTCAATGTGGTTTTGATTTGTATTTCTTTGATGATGAGTGAGGCTGAGAACTTTTTCATGTGTCTGTTGGCTGCCCAAATATCTTCTTTTGAGAAGTGTCTATTCATGTATTTTGCCCACTTTTTAAAGGGGTTGTTTGTTTTTTTCCTTTCGGTCCATTTGAGTTCCTTGTATATCCTAGATGTTAGGCCTTTGTCAGATATATAGTTGGCAAATATTTTTTCCCATTCCATGGGCTGTCTCCCTGCTCTCTTTATGGTTTCTTTTGCTTTGCAGAAGTTCGTTAATTTGATGAGGTCCCACTTATCTTATTTCTTAAGGTTTTGGCCTTTGGGGTTCTGAGTAGGAACTGATTCCCAGTTTCAATTTCCATAAGGGTGTCTCCTGCGTTTTCTAAGATTCTTATATTTGAAGTTTTATGTTTAGGTCTTTGATCCATTTAGAGTTAATTTTTGTGTATGGTGATAGGTAAGGGTCCTGTTTCAATCTTCTGCATGTGGTCAGCCAGTTTTCCCAGCACCATTTACTGAATAGGTTTTCCTCTTCCCAGTAGTTGTTGTTGGAGGCTCTGTCAACGACGAGTTGGTTGAGGAACTGAGGTTTTGATTCCGGAATCTTTATCCTACTCCATTGGTCTATGTGCCTGTTTTTATACCAATACCAGGCTGTTTTGATTACTATAGCCTTACAGTAGAGTTTGAAACTGGAAGTGTGATACCTCCTGCTTTGTTTCTCTTGCTAAGGATTGTTTTGGCTATTCATGGTCATTTATGTTTCCATATGAATTTCTGTATTATCATTTCCAGATTGGAGAAGAATGATGTTGGTAACTTAATAGGTATTGCATTGAATTTGTAGATTGCCTTTGGTAGGATGGAGATCTTAACAATGTTGATTCTTCCTATCCATGAGCATGGTATATTTTTTCATTTGTTTGTGTCTTCTTGGATTTCTTTGAGCAGTGTTTTGTAAT